>NW_012236517.1:557218-652862 GCF_000787575.1 Acytostelium subglobosum LB1 | reverse complement strand
GCCGGCCTGCGGCTCAGGCGCCTGCGCCATCGTCGTGGCCGGTGTCCTGCGTGGCAAGAACGAACGAAAGTGCACAGTGCAAATGGATGGCGGCAACATCGATGTGGAGTGGCGTGCTGAGGACGACTATGTATTCCTCAGTGGACCGGCCACAACCACCTACCAAGGCACTGTCCGATTCTTCCTCTCCGAGCTTCATTGATCCAGTGTTCCAAGACATGACTGGATACTCCATACTTCAACTTCCACACCAACTACTCATGTGCCATGTCCGTTACCATGCCATCCCACTGCCTTGTTTACATTACAATGTTGTACCAACATCATCCACTACTCCCCCTACTCCCTCCCTCCCTCCCTTACTCCCTACTCCTTCTTCTACCTCCAATACCATAATAAATGAAACGGAAGCGTTGTTAAATTGTTTATAGCCTTTGTCAAGGTAGTGTGTGTTGGACTTTAATTAATTGATTGATTGATTGATTGATCGACATGATGGCCATCAATATAGATAACACTCCAATCCAATACCAATCCAATCACTTCATCAATGTTGATTGATTTGACACACACTCTGATTGACATTGACGAATGATTGGTCTTGGTATTAATTGATTGACACAAAGACATACATCTTTAGACGTTGGTCACATTGAATTTGATGGGAAGTGTCTCTTTTCATTCATTCAACTACAACACTTTTCACATAAAAGTTGATCTTGTGGACCCCAAAAAAGTGATCAAATCAAAAAAAAGACCCATCAGAGACCACCACACACATATTCAATCAAACAATCATACTATTCATTAGTAGTCTATTACATCTTATTTATTTCATTATAGTGTATTTGTATTATAAAAGAAACACCAAGTAAACGCGTCAAATGGTAATTACAATGACATGACATGCCATGTCCTGGCCACAATCATACCCCAATATCCTAACAATCAATCACCTATCATCAGTCCAAGTTGAACGAAGAAGCACAGGCAGAGTTTAGAGAAGCATTCACTCTGCACGACTCAAACAAGGATGGCAGATTGGAGCCAGCAGAGATAGCATCTGCCTTGCGATGGCTTGGACAAAACCCATCAGCAACTGATATCAACGATATAATAAGAGAGTTTGGAGGTATGATTTGATTGATTGATTGATTGATCGACCGAATGCAATTGGCATAACATCACCATGATTGATTGGCTGACCACAATGTTGTCACACAACCCTCACAAACAGGTAATGGAGCACTGACAGTTGAAGGTCTGTTTAACTATCTTGGAAAGAAGGTTGTCGACGATTTCGATGAGCAAGAGTTGATCGAAGCATTCCAGGTGTTTGACAAGGATGGCAAAGGATTGATTGGAGCCTCAGATCTCAGACATATATTGACCAACCTTGGTGAGCGTTTGAATGAGGAACAGGTCGAGGAGATGCTCAAACAATCAGTTGGCTCTGGTGATGGTGCCATCAACTATGAACCATTTGTAAAGAATATGTTGAAGAAGTAAATAAATAAGTTAACCACACTGTTAATTGCCTTCATCTATCTATCCATCAAACACCAATCAATCAATCCGTCACTATTCTCTCAAATGGACAGTGACCCTTAATCACCATGGAAACGAGATATAGATAGAGATACAGAGTTATATTAACTCTTTAGTTGCTACTGTTACATAATTCAAAGCATGCTTTGTTTATTAAGTACCTAGGTGGAGGTGGTGTTTGGTTTGCTTGGATCTATTTTAACAATACTCAGTACGATGGACGTTGAAGTGTTTAGACTCTGGTGGCCTTGCCGAAGAACTCAGTCTCTTGGATCTCAGAGATATCGGTTCCTTGGATCTCAATCTGGATTCCGACCAAAGCCTTCTTGATGGCATCCTTGGAGGAGGTGTACAGCATCTTGCTCTTGATTGGTGCGTTGTCTGGGCACCTATATATTGTTTAAAAGGGAGAATAAGGTTAGTAATTGATTGATTATTGATTGATTGGAAGGGAGGGAAGTTTGAAAAACAAAAATGATCAAAAAAAAAAAGATCAAAATATCTTCTTCCTTCTCCTTCCCGCCCTCCACTTCATATGATTAAACTTACCAAGAGACGAAGGTAATCTTGTTCTTGTTGGCTCCCTYCCTCAGTGAAGGCGTAATCGACGATGACGTATCTGCAGTCAGATGCTGGGACGTTTGACAAGAACTCAGCAAAGCTGGAACCGGCTGGGAGGGTCTTGTCCAAAACGATCTCTTGGTTGTTGTTACCGATCTTGTAGAAGATGGCAGAGAATTTGCGACCCAACTTCATCTGGTTGAAGATTTCGATACAGTCTTGAGCGAGCTTGACACCGGAGGACTAAGGGAAATAGAAATGGTTGAGATATTATTATGTTAGATATTTTGTAAATGAAATGACTTTCAACAAACAATCAATCAAACAACAATGTCCATTGGAGAGAAGAAGAGGAGATAGAGAACTCAGAATGTGCAATAACAGACAATAATCAATCATCAAACATTCAATCATTCGATCATTTGATCAATCTGAAAGAATTATGTTGGTTATCGTTTGATTTGATTGCTTGTCCTTTGTCATTAACTTTTGGCTTGTAATCTCCTTATTTCTTCCCTTTCTCCAACTTCTCATCAAAGTATTGGCAATACCAATGGGTCAAATTGTTGTTGTTGTTGCACTGGTTGTTGTTTGTTGTTTGTTGTAATATAATGTAGGAAGATCGTTGTCAACATACCATTTTATATTGTTTGTTGTGGGTTTAAAGGTTTATAGAAACACAGAGAAAGAGAGTTGTAGTATACGTATAAGTGGATTTGATTGTATGTATGAATGATGATAAATGATTGGAATCTCTCGCTCAGTCCCTGACAGAGTAGCATGAGAGTGTTGATGGCTTTCGACAACAACCCACCCGTCCAACAGCAACCCACCGCCCCACACACTCACACTCGCTCATCTACCCATACTCTCATTCACTGACCCTTAAAGTGGATTGGATTTTTTTAATTTAATTTGATTTAAATTGTTTATAATTAATAAGATTATTTTGATTTTTCGATAAAGTCAAACACAAGCCATACTCATACCCATGTTGTTACCGCTGAAAATGAATGACAGTCACCCCACACCAACACTAAAAATTGAATTGTTGTGTTATTAAGTGTATGTGTGTAAATGTTTGTGTGTGTGTTGATGTGTTAACAGAATAGGATCACCCATGGGTGCCAACTGCCTTTGGATGGATGACTTGCAGAGATTTATTATTCAGTCAATGATTTTCGAAACTTGGTTGTGTTGTAAACAATCTCATTAATCAATGCGTGTATGGGTGTGTGTGTATGGAAATCTACATCTTATTATTATTACATCTCATTCACACATGTTGTGTTGCGTAACAACAATACAATGAATGTTGGTTGTCAACAACAAACGCCAGGAATGGATACATATTCGCGACGCACGCACATCTGTTGATCTAGATCGTACTCGCGCGGTTACCCTCAGATCTGAAAGTAATTGGCGATTCGCGCGATGACCTTTGTCGGACAACTAATTAGTTTCCCTACTCTTTGCTCGTCCGTCATTGTGTATATATTTATAAATATAATATATATATAGAATGTTTATTTATACATTGAATGAATGAATGATTAAATGTTGAATGTTTGTTATTGGATGAATAAATGATGGATTATTGTTGAATGATTGATCCACTGACATTGTCGACAATGATGTCCAATGCCTAGAGGAGAAGGAGTGAGAGTAGAGTATATAGTTATATAGGGTGGAAAGAGAGGAGAGTTTGAGAACAAACAGAGTTGATTAATTGAACTGTCGATGTTGTTGGCCTCCACCGCCACCACCTTGTTGTTGATCATTCTGTTGTTGTTGTTGTTGGGATGCTGCAGCATTCTGGAAATACTGTTGTAGCAATAGGTTGTTGATAAAGTTTGAATTGGATGCATTGTTTGATGTTGATGACGATGACTGTATCTGTTGTCGGCTGCTTTCAAGTGGAATGCTTGCCGACCTCATTGTATCCAGTGAGTGTCCAAGTGGCTTGGAGGAGGAGGAGGAGGAGGAAGATGATCGATGGAACTGAGTGTTGTCAGTGGCGCCACTCCTCCAGACAGGTGGAGGAGGTGGAAAGTCGAATGTGTGATTGTGAAGTACATGTTGTTGCAACTGGTGATGATGATGGTGTTGCTGTTGTTGCGAAGGAGTGAGCTGGTATGTATCATCATCCAACATGAATGAAGAAGGCAATGACTTGTTGAGGCCAGATGTCGACGTCCAAGATGGCGATGACTGTCCAATGATGCCAGAAGATTGGAACTGGCGATGCTGTTGCTGTTGCTGGTTGTTGTTGTGAAGCTGGCCAAGTACAGTGGAGGATGAGGATGAGGATGATGGATACTCAACGGGTGGGAGGAGGCCGGCATGTGAATGCTGCAGTGGTAGTGGCAGCGGCGGCGACGATTGTGACTGTGAATTTAGGAAGTAACTGGATGACGTCGTCGTCCAATGTGGCTCCAGCGGGGGAGACAGCGGCATGGGCAACATGCTGTAGCTGCTGCTGCTGCCACTGCCGGTTAGTGAGCGGGGGGTGGATGCGAGGGAGCTGGCGGGCGGGCTGTACAAAGCGCCAAGCGGAGACACATCCGATGTGAACGAGGATTGATTTACAGTGGAGTTGGAGGAGGATGCCAGCGAGTTGGATGGTGTGGACGATGTCGAGGAGAGGGGAAGAGGAGGAGGAGTGACGGTTCGGTACCCTGGTGTATTGTTGCTGCTGTTACTGCTACTGTTGTTGATGTTGCTATTTGTGTGAGTGGCGCTTGTGTTGGGGATTGAGGACATTTGAAGTGCGCTGAATATATGGCCACTTTGTTTGTTCACGTGATGTTGTGGTTGTAGTTGTTGTTGTTGGGCTTGATTAAGGTTGGAGTGTTGTTGTTGTCCTCTCCAAGTATCGGACTGACCTTGGGAGGTGTGATGATGGTGTTGTTGTGAGATCATCAATGATTGTAGTTGTTGTTCCAATGCTTGTTGATGATGTTGTTGTTGTTGTTGTGAATTGTGATGCTGATGTGATTGATGGAACTTCTTGGATTGTTTGTTTCCAGTGTTGCTATATTTATATTGTTGTTGTTGGTGTGGATGTTGTGGGTGTGACATTGGTTGTGATTGACCAGTGCTGGTGTTGCCAGACATTGAGTGTCCTTGTCCAGAATGTGCGACATATTGATTGCTGCCATGTCCTTGATGCATGATGAAGTTTGACAATGTCTCAATGTCCCATGATGACGATGACTTCTTGGATGATCCAATTGGGCCACCTTTATACATGGCAGCTGTATTGGCAATATTGTTGTTGTTGCTGATCATCGATCCACCGCCACCGCCACCACCGCCACCTGGAGACACTCCACCCTTGTAGTGTTTGTTAAGTGACTTGGTTTGCTTCCTTGTGGAGGCTGCCACTTTCTTCTTGGAGAATGAACAGTTGATCTTGACACCATTCAACAGGTTCTCACTAAAGTACTTTAGTGCCTGCTCAGTGGCCACCTCACCCTTTTGAGAGTCTTTGAAGTGGACAAAGCCATAACCCTGGTAGTCACCCATTGGCGTCTTTGGTATATTATAGTGATTGATCTTTCCAAACTCCTTACACTTGGAGAATATCAGTTTGTGAAGTCCAGGTTTGGCCTAGGGTAGGTTAAGTGGAGTTGGTTAGATCATGTATTGAATGAATGAATGAATGAATGAATGAGGTATTACTTACATCTTGTGGATTGAATGTTATATGTATGCTTGATCGTTGGTCACAGGAGTCGCTCCATTTGATCTTGACTGGCCGGTCACCAATGTAGGTGCCGTTCAAGTTGCTCAGGGCACTCTCGGCATCAGCCCTGAATTGGAACTTTATGAATGCATAGTTGTTTATAAATACACACTCTTTGTAGTCCAGTGCGCCAAAGGTACTGAATGTCTCCAAGAACTCTTGTTGGTCCAACTTAGTATCAACATTGGTCACATACAAAGTTGATATTGGTATTGCCCAATATACCTTGAGCTCATTGTGTAGGCACTCTGTTTCATTGATTGATTGATTAGTTGGGTTAGGATTGAGATGATTGATTGATTGATTGATTGATATATTATTACTTACTTGAAAGATGAAGTGATGTCTTGGCGTATAATGCTTCCTCTTCAGTCTAGATGCCAGTAGGGTTTGATGAGTATGATGGATAGGGTGGGTTGGGGAATGATGTGTTATGGACATACCCTGAAGCCGGCAAAGGCATATCCAAGTGATTGTCCAAGTTCATTGACCTTGATCCTGAAGCTGAAAGGATTGTACTTGGCAATTATTGGATAGAATTGTTCCTGTGATTGATGATAATTGGGGAGGGCGGGTGGTAAGAATGGGATCATTCCAGGATGATGGTTTGATGACGCCAATTCTATCTAGACTTACTGTTGTGACATTATGAGGTATGTTTCCAATGAATATATACTCTGTGGATGTTTAATGAATGGATGGATATGTAAATATAATTGATTGTTTGATTGAATTATTGATTGAGCGATACATACTTCGATCAGCAGTGTGGCGTTTCTCTTGTTTGGATGATATCATATACTGGGGATTGTCACCATCGGATTGCATGTTTGGAGAGAAGTTGGAAGAGTTGACATCGTCCATATCTTCCAGTAATACACTGCCAGTGTCATCAGGCATGTGTGATGACTCGTTGTACTCTGGATGCGGTGTAGATGGTGCTGATGGTGAGGGAGATGACGAGGAGGATGATGAAGTCGACCCATCGGCAAACCCCTCCACGTCTGTAACCGAGTTACTACTGTTACTGACACCTCCTCCACCTCCTCCCATGTTCTTGCTACTGCTGATATTTCTCATTCTATCACTAGACATCTTGAAGGCCATGTTTGAAGTGGGAGCCATCTGTCTGTAGTCAGGCGCGATAATCCTGTTTGTTTGTTTATATGTTTGTTTGTTTGTTTGTTTGTTGGTTTGGTTGGTTGGTTTGGTCAGTCAGCTGATGCATTAAGGGGCAAGTCAGGTCGGCCCGCTGGAACCTTGTGATGGGGGAGAGTCACACCAACAATAAAAGTGTGGACACAAAAGGCAATCGGACGAACTTGTCGAATGAACTTGTCGAGCAAAGAGCGTGAGTGAGTGAATGTTGATGGTTGAATGGATGGATGGATTGATTGGATCGGATGGTTGGATGGTTGGATGGTTGAAAAGAGTGACTTKGGAGTCATTCTGATCATTTGAAAATTACTCTTTAGAAAGGCTTTCTGTTGCCTTGTCCTGCTTGATTGATTAATGGATGGCTGTCTTGCCAAAGGGACTACTTCTATTGTTGTGATTACAGTTGACTGGATGGATGTTTGAGTATGTCCAAGTTTAAGGAAGTATGAATGATTTGATTGATTGAGTTGACTTGAATGAATGAATGAATGAATGAATGGATGCAAGGGATTGGATGACTGATTCTGAGGTTGATGTGACTGTGGATGTGACTGACTGTGAATGAGTTTACATCATTCAATCATTTTAACTTAACAACAAACAAAACAACAAGATTGCTATGAGGTTGATTGATTGATTGCTATGATATGTTATGATATGATATGCTTGATTGGGCACCATCTCTGCGGCAACAACACATCATGAACATGCCCTTTCCTTTTGATCATCAATCAATCAGCTGAATGATCATGGTGTTTTGAGGTGACAGACAGTCAGACAGCCGGGGGCGGAAGAATGAGAAATGGAACAATGAAACGGACGGGCAGGGGTAGGGTCGCCGCGCATTCATCATACCCTACCTACCTAGTTACACTTACCACACACACATCACCAACATGTTTGGTTGCAGGACATCCCGCCAACCAATGCCCAACATGATTAATTAAGCAACTCCAGCTGGAGAGGCAGACGCGGTGTGTGAATGGACTTGCGCGGATCAAGCCTCTTCAAGGCCATTGGAAGGGGTCAAGGCCCTCGACAGCGATTTATCATCGCCACCACCAGTGACCAAACACACAACTACATTGCCATCCAATGGAATGCTTGAGTGAATGACTGTCTGTCTATTTGTGTAGGTGATGGGCAGGGTGGTAGTAAGATTTTATCCGTCTGATCACCTCATCGTGAACAGAACCCAATCAAAATCACGCCAACAACTCAATGAGACGGTGAGCGTTTGCCATTCAATGTCACATGATCATCAGCCATGGCAAATATCTGCAAAGGGGTTACCAGCTTCACTGGTGATGGGCATCACACTCACACACAACCACAATTCATTCATGAATGAATGATTGATGATACTGATCAGTCGAGTCGATGTGGTGGTTTGATGGTCATCGAAGGAGGTCTCCATCTTGCGATGGTCATGTAACCCTGGACTTGGACGGTCGAATTGGATGCCCAACCATCCAATCAAATCCTAGAGACGGTAGTTTGTTGGTCAAGTACTTGATGTTGTTGGGGCTGTGGTAGCAAGTCAAGTCCAGTAAAGTACAGATGGAACTTGAACTTGCATGGATGCAGTTCAAAGCATGCCCCCGCAATAGCGGGTGACCCATGGGTCAGCGATGCTTCCTTCCTGTCCAGACAGCCCGGGACTGAGTCGGTAAGGACTTGTTGTTGTTTGAATGTTAAGTTAGTTTGATTGATTGATTGATTAGTTGATTGGTTGGTTGTTTGTTGAAGAATGAATGAATGAATGAGCTCATTAGTGAGTTAGTTAGTGAGTGAATGAATGAATGATTCGTTGGCATAAGGTATACCACTCATTCCTCTTGAAACTACATTGATGTAACTCATACATAACTCATAGATTCAAACCGTTCGATGACTGTCCTCCCGAGACGACAGACCGTCCGTCGTCCCATTTAGGTCGACTACTACTTTAGTAACAAAGTGGCGCTAGTTAATCATTCAACATGTTGGTGTACTTACCTTTTAAGTTCCCAGTCCCAGGGTGTCAGAGTCAAGTACAACCATTTCGTTCTGACTCATTGATTAGGTATGGGGAATGAATGAATGAGCGACACGAGAATCCCCAACTAATGAAGAGGAACAAAATCAAAGGTCACTACACACGCAACGAAGGTTCATTCTTGATTAAATTATCTACAAATACAACAACATTCGCATACATGTAAGCTTATAATGTTGTGTTTAATATAATAATGATTGACAATGTTGATGTTGAACTAAGTATATCAATCACATTCATTGATGAGTCCAAGGAGACCCACCCAGATGGCCTTGAAGACAAAGTTGTCTTGTCTTACTTGATGGAACAATCAGCTGACTTATGATGTTTCATTGCAATAGCCTTGGCACTAATAACAATGTCATCAGTTAGTTGGAGTTGACCACCTGGATTGGTTGGTTGGGTCCAAGAGGGACACGTTGTCTCTTCGTGATTGTGTGGTGTAGGGCTGAATGATCAAGAAAAAACAAACCCAGCTGGTTGTTTCATTTGAATCACTTTTTTGCCTTCGTCAACATCATCATCATTAAACCTACAAACAACATATTTATATATATTATAATATCTATCTATATTTATAACTGTAATAAACTAATTCGTTCAATCACAATCGATCAATCAATAGATCAATCAAACATCAGCAAACAAAGATGTCCAATGCATGGGGTAAAGCCTTGGATCAGGCAAGCATATTCAAATCATACTTTAATGAACTTGAGAAGGCAGTCATCAAAGGAACTATACACAAGTTAAGAGTACCAAAGGAGAAGCATGTGAGGAGTATGTTATTGTTGTTGATAATCAATCAATCTAGCAATCAATCAAAGTCTAACCGATCACTTTACCATTCACAGGATTGGTAATCTACACTCATGAGAGAACAGGTCCCATTGGTGATCTTTACACTCATCTATCGGCAAGACTACAACAACCTGATTGGATCGTATGTGATCGACATATTATCAATGCATTCATTCAATCATTCATTCAATCACATTGTTACTGACGCGGCAATGCATGCATGCACCATCTTTTAGATCGTCTTAAAGTCACTCATTGTATTCCACAGGATATTCAACTCTGGCAATGTCCGATTCTTAGAGGATCTGTCACATAGAGGTCTAGTGTTCCCTCTCGTCAGGTTCACAGACATGACCTCCACTCAATGTATGTGTCGTCTCATCCTGTACCCCCTCCGATCACGTGACCTTGACCGACTAACTCAAACAAACAACAATATAGCTCATCAACAATCTGTATTCATCAGGAAGTACTCGGCATACTTGGAGGAGAAGATATTCTCGTACAGGGAGATGAAGTGCGAGTTTGAGAAGGAGTCGTATACGTCAAAGGGTCTGTCGGTCGACCAGCTCCTGTACAGGATCCCAAAGATGCAGCGTCAGTTTGACTCGCTGATGGCCACCCATGTCGAGGAGGTCTGTGACAACATCATCACCATCAACGCCTTTGAGCTACTTCTCAAGGACAGCTTCAAGCTGTACTGTAATTTAAATGATGCCGTCTTGAACGTATTGGGTAAGCACATCAAGCATGCATGTTCATTCGCTCATTCAATCAATCAAACATACTCACACTGTACAATAACCAGAGCTGTACTTCCAGATGACCAAGAGAGACGCTACTATGGCGTTGGACATCTACAAGGTGTTCATGAGGGAGACCACTGAGATCATCAACTTCTTTGAGTCGTCGAGAAGGAAGTTCCAGATTGATCTGCCACATCTATCACAGGCACCATCAACAGTGGTCAAGGGATTGGAGGAGTACTTGAGCGAGCTGGACGATGACTATGATGGAAGCAACCCTCCACAACGCGACTACAACAATGGCAACAACAATGGTAACAACAACAACAACAATAGCTACAATGACAGCAGGTCTCAGAACATTGGATCACAGTTCAAGTCCACAAACCAGTTCGATCAATCAAAGAAGATGATGATGGACGATGTATCCTTGATCAACTTTGACGTAAGTGTCCGTCCCTGCCTCCAAGTGCACAACATGTTGCTGACATGGACCATCAATCAATCAAACAATCAATCACTTTTAGGAACAGGACAACTCATTCGACTTCACGACCACACCACCTCCTCCTGCTGCACCATCTACTTCATCATTCCAACAGCAGCATCAACAGTTCCAACCAATGCAGCCAGTCCATCAGCCGCAGCAGCAGCAGCCACAACCAATGCAGCAAAAGTCCAACATATCTCTGGACCCATTGGATCCATTTGCAGCTGGTAGCACACTGCAGCCACTCTCGCCAATGAATGCTCAGAGTAACCAACCACTCAACATGAGCAGTGGCATGTCAAAGTCATCGAGCCTGTTCGACTCTCCATCGTCCGCTCCACTGGTCCCCATCAGCATCAGCAACAACAACAACAGTGGCAATAACAATATGATGATGGGAGGTGGTGGCAACAACAATGGCATGGGCAATCAACCAATAATGCCAATGAATCAGATGAATCAGATGAATCAAATGAACCAGATGAATCAGATGAATCAGATGAATCAGATGAACATGGGAGCGAGACCAATGCAGCCAATGAACAACAATGGAATGAACAGACCAATGAACATAGGCATGGTGCAACCAATGCAGCCAACAATGGGCATGGGCAATAACATGGGAATGCAGCCAATGATGGGAGGCAACAACAACAACAACAGCAACAACAACTCACCTATGGGCATGGGTATGAGGCCACCTGGACAGGGCATGGGATCCATGCAGCCAATGCAGCCAATGGGTATGAACAGCAACAACAGCAGTAACAACTCACCCATGGGCATGGGTATGAAGCCAATGCAACCGATGCAGCCCATGATGGGAGGCAACAACAGCAACAACAGCTCGCCAATGGGCATGCAACCATTGCAGCCTATGATGGGTGGTAACAACAGCAACAACAGCTCACCAATGGGCATGGGTATCAAGCCTATGCAGCCAATGATGGGTGGTAACAACAACAACAATGGCATAATGCAACCAATGATGGGTGGCAACAACAACAACAACAACTCATCAATGGGTATGAAGCCAATGCAGCCAATGCAACCAATGCAACCAATGGGCTTGAATAACAGCGGCAACAACATGATGCAACCAATGCAGCCGCTGCAGCCAATGGGCATGAACAACAACAACAACAGGGGACCATACCAGCAATCGATGATGCCTGGTGGCCAACCGCAGCAGCAACAGCAGCAACAGCAACAGAAGGTGCAGGTACAGAACATCTACTTCTAGTACCTTGTCCGAGGTTCCAACCAACACTGTAGTCGAATAAAGACGAAAACCTATGATCTATGATGGTTATGTATGTATGAATGATCGACTTTTAGAGTTTATGCTGCCGCTGGCTTGGTGGCCGTAGCATCGGCGGCACCAGGCTCGGCGTTGTTGGCCTTTGAATCGTAGTCATAACGACGATAGACATTGTATCCGTGGCAACAGGCCATCGCCAGATTGCATGCGGCCAGTGCTCTAGTACCAGCATTCTGTGGCTGGATCAATGTGGAGTAATATGTCCAAATGGTGCCAGTGGAGCATAGAGACAATGATTGAGACATGTCAATCTTCTCGGGTGGCTTAGTGCCTGATATGATCTGTGTAATTGGTACGATTGAGAGTGACCATTTCATCAACTATATTGATTGATTGTTAAGTGAATGATTGCGAGTTGATTGTGTAAGTCGATGATGAATGCGCAAGCATTATTAGATGTGAAGACATACAGGTGCCAGGTTTGTAACTGTTTGATTGAGTGATTGATTGAATGAATGAATGAATGAGTGAATGAATGATGTTTGTTAGTTAGTTAGTATCATAGTTACAATGTTAGAGATGCTGTTTTCGATGATGATGAGACACATACTATCATTTAGAAAGGCTACACGAGGGTACTTCTCGCAAAGACCCAGAATGAATTGATTGCTAAACACAACCTGGTTGCCAACGAACCCTGACATTAACTTATTTACAAATTGCATTCTGTTATATGTATGTATGAATGTATGTATGTATACAATAGTATTAGTTAAGTTAAGTTAATATGATGATGAAGTTGACAAAGTTTGAGAGAAAGAAGAAGAAGAGTAATCCTGCAAATAATTTAATAAAATTGGGATTGGATCAGAATGAATCAACAGAATGCATGACGAATCGTGGAAGGGTGGGTCTGTTCTCTGTGCTAGAGTGAACAACAACTTCGCATCACAAGTGTGATCATCACCAATCAAACACAATCATATTTATATACTGACATACACATAATACACTTATATACACATATACAATGTCAGGAGAGAGATGGGTCAAATTCATTGGATTCCTTGGCGCTGCTGCCAACTGGACCATCCCTATAGCTGTATGTAGATGAATGATTAATGATCATGATCATCATGATGATATAGAGTAGTTGCTAATAACAAACGTAAACGATTGATTGTCAATATAGTCAATGATGAACTTGAAGAATCCACCAGAGACAATTGATCCCATTATGACATCAAGTAAGCTCATGTTGTTGTACAACAACATCAACAACAATGATTGATCGATGGAAGTTACTGACATAGGAGTTCATTCAACTACTTACCTCACATATCTAGCTCTGGCAGCATATAGTTTAGTGTTCATGCGATGGTCCATCGCTATTAAGCCACCCAACTATTGGTTGCTTGGATGTCATCTGGCCAATGAAACAGCACAGTTGGCACAATTGTCAAGATACACTTAGTAAGTGTTAACACCTACTAACTCCTCAAAGATCATTGCTTGTTTCAATGCATACATAATTGCTTACACATCTCCCTCTCTTACCTCATTCAATCATCTCCACTCACAGTCATAGATTAACATCATCACCAAACAACACAAACTTGGTACCAACAACTACAACTACAACAACAACAACTACAACAATAGTAGCAGCAGTCGATACCAACACAAGCAGTACATCAGCTTCGAAGCAATAAAAAATGATAAATAATAGTAATAATAGTAATAATAGTATTAGTTGAATTGAATGGAAGAAGACATGGTGATGTGTTTATTCAAAGAAAGAAAGAAAGAAAAGACCAGATGGTATTGTAATGGTTGTCAATACTCCAAGACTCAGGACAAGGCTTGCCCCGAGGACATAGGAAGTTGAACGCGTTGGACATGCCCACGGGTTGTGGGGTGTGATCTCTACCCACAAATACGGGAATTGCTGTCAATTAATTAATTGCCTGTATTGTGTCGTGTTCGTGGTTGTGTGTGTGTATGTGTGTGTAATGCGTACATTTAAATGAGTGTGTTCGGTTCATTCTTTCATTCCCTCATTCATTCACTCAGCGCTCACTCTCCTATCTCTTCAATCCAACAACAATCACTCAATCAATCAATCACAATCAATCAATCAAACAATTAATATCTTGTATATATATATATATATTCAAACAGTCTATAGATCGATCGATCAATCAATCAATCAATCAATCAATCCAAACAATCAAATGTTATTGTGAATAAGATAAATATTAATATATAAAGATGCGATTATTTAACAATAATTATATAATATATATATCGTCATTGTTAATATTGTTATTATTATTTGTTGGTTGGTCATCACCATTCTCTGTACAGACATCAAATGGTCGTAACGGCCATCATCATCATCATCATCACCACCATGGAGTTAGAGTACAAGACGAAGATGACAACAATGCAGTTGTCAGCAGACCAGACTCATTGGCAAACACATGTAGCGCAAGAATAAGAATAATCAATACAGTTATAGATATGAGAGATAAACAACAACAACAAGAACATCATCAACAACAACAACATATAATACACAATAACAACAATAAGAAACAACAACAATATATGTTTGATGTATTGTTCAATCGAAGTGATCACATGAAGTTGCCTGGACTCACATACTTGTCGGCAACTGATTATATTACAGTGCCAACTGGCGAGTTGGCCGTGCAGATTGTGGACAGAGCATCCGGCAGCTTTGTGTCTGTGGACAATGGACGAGACAGCTTCACACTGGAGAACGACACTGACTACACATTGATCATCAGCGGACTACTATATAATACAACAGCGCTCACCTTCCTCTCGGACAAGGACCTTTACTGTGGCGACAATCCCCCGCCTCAGTACCATCTGCGCCGGACCTCTCTACGATTCCTGCACTGTTCGCCCACGCTTGGACGCGTCGACTTTAGCGTCGTGGGCGGCGCCACACTCTACTCTGACGTCAACTATATTGGCGGAGGCAAGCGAGCATCGTCCAACACCAACTACATCTCAATACCTAGCAACCCTTACCTCTTCTTTGTTCACGAGCCCGCGAACACGACCAACGTTTACATTCCTGGTGGCGACACACCTCTGCTGGCGGGCGGCCAGCCCACACTGACCAGCATCCTAATGGTCGGATCTCCAAACAGTACCGACTATCCACTGCGGCTACTCTCAATACCCTATCCAAATAGTCGCGCGGGAGACTCCTCCCTCTTCCAGAAGCAGCTACCATATACACAGACCAATGTCCAGGTGCCACAACACTCGAGTCTATCGGCCACCACCAACACTGGCTCCTCAACATTATTCAAGTTCACAGTTGCAATACTTTCTTTCATTCTCTTGGCTGGAATCACTGTATTCTAATAAGTATAGTGTACAATGATTGAGCATCTCAACACCTCGCATTGTGTTGAGTGGCCCACGGTAGGTGATCCACGCTGATCACTGGGCGGACAATGATGACATCCAGTTAGCGACCTACAATGGTACCAATCCAGTCCAGTCCGGTCCAGTCAGTTACCTCCCGCGCCCATCCTCCCCTACCCCCTTTACCATGTTGTTTCATTAAACGATCAAACAAACAATTGACCAAGATTAGATTTAATTCTTGGTTGATATTTGCAAGTAGTAGGCAATGTCTTTGTGTCCACTTGATTGAGCTGCACGTATAGCATCCTCTTTGTTGGAACACTCGGTTCGATTATGATGCAGGAACTTCACCACTTCAAAGTAGCCATTGAATGCTGCGGATGTCATGGCAGCTCGGTGACATCCTTCGGTTCTATTATCATGTAGATACTCGACAATGTCCAGCTTACCGATCATCGCTGCATTGGTCATCGCTTGTTTGGAACAGGGTGCTGATATGACTTCGTGGAGGTACACCACGATGTCCTTGTGGCCGAATGCCGCGGCGTTGTCCAAAGCCATGTATGAACAGCCTTCTGTGCGATTGTCAAACAACCACTTGATGACATTCAAGTGTCCACTCATGGCGGCATGATCAATGGCCTTGTTTGTGCAGCCTTCCGTTCGATTGTAGTGCAGCCACTGTACCACCGCCATCCGTCCCTGCATGGCGGCGTGCTCCATCACCTCTGGTGTGCATGGCTCCGTGCGATTGTGGTGAAGGAACTTGATCACCTCGAGGTGGCCATTCTCAGCCGCCTCCAACCAGCACTTTTCAGTGCCGCCCTCTGTCCTGTTTTCGTGGAGGAACTTGACAATTTCGAGATGGCCACAGTATGCTGCCCAGTCCATGGCCGACGTCGTGCACCCCGTATCAGAGCGGTTCTCGTGAAGCCACTTTACAATATCCAGGCGTCCATAACGCGCGGCAATGTCCATGCAATCATCCACCTCAACGCCTGAGCTTGGCGAGGCTTTCTTCTTATTCTTGCTCTTCTTGCCCAGGGTGAGCATTCGCCAGACCTTCTTGATCCGTAATTGGTCCTTGTTGGACGAGGCCTCTTCGGCGGTTTTGTTTGCCAACTGCCAGCCATGGATGGTGCTAACGATCTCGAGGTGGCCGCACTTGATGGCATTCTTAAACGAGGTCATCAGGATCTTGTCGCTGCGTGATGCTGGTCTGTTCTCATAGAGGAAGCGCGACATCTCTATGTGACCATGTCGTGCGGACGTCTGCAACTCGTAGCCATTGAAGATCAAATCATTCATTGGATGTTGGTGTAGATAGCGCACAATATGAAGATGGTTGCGCATTGTGGCGATCTCAGCCACTAATTCATCTTGCAATCGAGTGCTGGCCATTGATTCATCACGCATTATCTTGTTTAGATGTACGGGGTCGGTGAGCAGTTGACGCAGTTTGTCCAAGTATCCGTGGTAGGCCAGTCCACGTACATCGACCTCCAACATTGCCCACGACAGCATATGTCTACCTTTCAACTTCCTATGTATCTCTACAACCTTTCCAAATATATACTTCCTTACAACAACATTATTAACAATACGAATGAATAGAGTTGTATATGTATCCATGATCTAGTAATATTACAAAAGTATGATTGATATTGATTGATTGATTGAATGATTGAATGAATGAATGGATATATGAATGATTATAGTACAAGGATGGTCGATTCAATCAATTGATAGCTTGATTGATAATATGCTATACTTTGAGTATTGTTTACATCTCTTGTCAATAGATACTATTACATACATGTTTGTTCAAACAAACAAATGATAATCTTTGAAGGGTTCTTTGAAGTTGATTCAAGAAATGAGATGGTCTGCGAGGTGGTGGCGGAGGTCACCCTCTCTTCCAAAGATTGTGTTGTTCAACAATAAAGATATTTGATTGATGAGTTCATTCATTGTTCATCCAAGAAGTAGTAATAATAATTATTGTTATATTATTATCTAATACTCTGTGTTTATTTGACATCATATATATTGATTTCTTAATTGATCATTGGCAAGGGAACTCTTTCCCTATTATCACACTCTCACTCCTCACCAATAATCACCATCAATGATTCGATCAAAACAGTGTTGTTTGAATAATTTTATAAATAGTTTTTGAAAATGATCAAGCTGTTTCATTTAAACAACACTCTGTGTGTGTCGGTTACTGCTTCATTTTCATTTATCACTTCATTTTATATTTATACATATACTAATATACACATATCTTTGTTGTAGTTCATCAACAAGCTATCAATCAAACAATAACTTGAATAATATAATCGGGGAACTCAAACACATTGAAAAATTGCCCGTGATGGACAGATCGCGATCACCAAGCAAACAATCACCGGTTTCAACATCTCCCACTCTACATAGTAGCAACAGTAACAGCAACAACAACAACAACATAGCTAGTAATGGAGGAGGAGGAAGATCATTCATGAGAGCAAGACAACTGTTCTCATTCCATGAGTTGGCTGGCACTGACCTCACATTGTTGCTGGAGGAATCGATATTGATTCGTGTATTCCAGTCACTAGAGTTTCACAACCTGTTTGTGGCCAAGCGTGTATGCTCACGCTGGAAGCCACTGTGCGAGAACGCACTATGCTATCAAGACCTGGACATGCAGTCATTCATACACAACAGTCGCTATCTGCCGCGATCAGTCATCACCATGTTCATTCAGGACCTGTCGTTCGAGGGCGAGCAGATCGACGCGCTGCGAATGGTGTGTCGCGAGATACCCCGTCTGGAGCTGCCCTGTTGTGGCGACGGCGACACGACCACCACCACGACCAGCTGTCACAGTCCCACGCACAGCCGCAGTGGCAGTCTCAATGGCAGCTTCAACAGCAACCATCATAATCATCACGATTCACTCAGTGCCAGCATGAATAGCAACTGTAGCATCAGCTACAATGGTGGGAAGGACGACCTATCCAGCAGTTCCCTATCCGCCTCCAACTCTAGCAATGGTGGATCACTGGCCTCATCATCCGAATCCCCTCACCTCACATCATCATCAAGTGGACTAACTCCAAATGCTCTAAGAAGTAGGTGGTGATCATACATGGCGTGGATATCTGGATGATCATACTAACGATCAATCATTCAATCAATCATTGTATGTTTTGTAGAAGTACTAGCACTGCCATTCGCAGCGTTGGACAAGAAGGAGAGACTGAAACGAGAGAAAGAGAAGAAGATGGAGGATGCCATCAAGCAATGGAATGAGATAGTTCCAAACTGGGAGAAGAAAAAGGCCACCAAGAAGGTGCGCGAACTTGTATTCCAAGGTATACCCTCAGACTCCCGTGAGAAGGTATGGCCACTACTCATTGGCAATGAGTTAAATATAACACCAGGTAAGTAGTTAGTGCACACATTGATTGATTGGCCGTGTTCGCTAACGATCAATCAATCAAAGAACTGTATTCTATATTTGGAGCAAGAGCAGAGAGAGCTAAACATAAGGGAGATTCATCACTTGGACGAGAGGGAACGGTGACACTTATTCAGTTGGATTTACCAAGGACATTCCCAAAGTTATCGATCTTCCAGAATGATGGACCATACCATCAGAAGTTGGCAAGTGTCTTGGAAGCATACGTTTGCTATCGACCTGACATTGGATATGTACAGGGCATGTCATACCTTGCTGCCATCTTCCTACTCATCATGGAAGAGTACGATGCCTTTGTCTGTCTATCCAATCTCCTAAACAATCCATGTTTCCGTGCATTCTACACCATGGATATGTCTCAGGTATGTTCATTCAGTGCTGATTCAATTAATTAATCACTCACAATTAATCAATCAATCAAACAGATGGAAGTGTATATGAAGGCAATGGACAGTCTGATGGCTACAAATATACCAAAGGTCCACAGACATTTGAAGGATCTGGGCATCCAGCCAGATATATTTATGCTCGATTGGGTATTGACCATCTTTACAAAGGCCCTGCCATTGGATGTTGCCACACATGTCTGGGACATACTGTTCCTGGAGAAGGAGTTGTTCTTGTTCCAGGTGTCGCTGGGCATACTGAAACTGTATTCACACGAGTTGGAGACAGGCGAGTTTGACCAGATCATGACTCTGCTCACACATCTGCCCGCCGACGTTGATGACGAACTACTCTTCCAACACATTACATCATTCACTATCAATCCCAAGTTGTTCTCCAAACTGGTTGGGAATGACAAGCAATAAACATTCATTCAACTGTTGTTGCCCATGTTACAAACTAACCATTTGTGTCCTATCTATCCATGGATAGGATGACGGACATTCGTTATTTATTGGAGGTAAGCAGGGTGGATATGTAAACAACGATTATGATTTGTCCTGGTGCCAAAGTGACCAGAATGCGTAGTGCATTATCCAATGACATGCACCAGGACATCTTCCTTTTGTGTGGCCAACCAAACATTCGATCCATAAGGCATGTGAAAGAGAGAGAGGGATTGGAGGCCATGAGGAGGTGGGGAAGATGGAGAGTGTCGACATTGAATGATTGAAATGATACATCGGCTGTATCATGTGTCAATTGTAGTCGACCAAAAAGGGTAGAGTGATTGATTGGGGAGGGTAGGAGTATGTATGACGGGAAATATACAGGTCGCCAGCAAGCCATCCAGCCAGCCAGCCAGTGATTATGGATTGCTTAGATTGATAATTGACCTTGGATACAGATTCAACTCCATCAATGTCTTGGATGTGTCGGAGAGCACCTCCTTGGGGAAGGTAGTCACCATTTGATAGTTGTCTTGTAGTGGCCTTGTCGTCTTGGTCTCCTGTTTCTCATCAAAGACAACGACGTCGACCCAGTCGCGCACCACCTGCAGTGGCGTCGTGGCAAAGAACTTCCTCGTGATTCTCTTGCCATCAGGTGGGAGACACACCGATATCTCACATACCTGTTTGCCACGCAGCTCCTCCACACTCATAATGGCGGGGTCCTTTGGCAGTCTGGCCTTGCGTTGGGCCATCATCTGCTGAAGGTTGGACTCGAGTGACATGCGCATGGCCATCTCCAGCTCCTCCTGCTCCTGTCGCTGCTGATCCTTACGCAAGGACTCACGCACCTCTCTATCCTGCTCCTCACGAATGCGTCTAGAGTCGTCGATCGCACGCTGTCTCTGCATGCGTAGTTGCTCGTTTTGGACGCGGGTCTGCTCGTTTCTGGACAAGTAGCCACGTAGTTCAGGGTTATCATACAGCTCGAACGAGTCATCGACGTCGCCCGCACGTTGTTCAGGTGCCTCGTCGTCAAAGTACTCATTCAGGTCCTGTCGCACGTTTACTCTCTTCTTGGCCAACGGCTTGGCGCCGGTCGGACTGGGCTGGCCTGGTTGTCGCCTGATCGACTTGACCTGCTGTTGATGTTGCTGATGTTGTTGTAGTCTGCTGATCCTCATCGATTCGTTGATGGCGCGCTGTAGTTGTGCCTCCTCGTCCATCATGTAGAGGCCAGGGTCGACGTCTTCTCCAGCAGACAGTCTGATGGCCTCTCTAATCTGTTGCTTCTCAATCTCATCAAAGTTGAGCTTGCTAAAGTCATATTTGATTGGGTCCTCATACTCGACGTCTTGGTCATCGTCATCGTCATCGTACTCGTCCTCGTCGTCCGAGTCATACTCTTGAAGCTCGGCCTCGGTCAAGTCGTCAAAGTCTCCGGGGTTATATCTGCGACGCTGGCCATTGCGACTGACCAGCTGCTGCGTTGGCGATGTGAAGTTCTCGTTGAAGGCGGGATGGCGCCATGCCTCGCTGTTGAATCCACTCTCTTGCTGTGGACGCTGTGTTGACATTAGATGACTTTGATTGAGCATCGTCGTGGTCTGTGGTGCGATTCCCGTCTGGTATGTGTAGGTCGATGAATAGGATGTCTCTTCTCCGTTTGGCAACACCCTTGTCGTGGTCTGTGTATAACCATTTGCATTGGCCGTTCTTGTCGTGAACACACTGGCGTCGCCAATGTTTGAATTCTGTCTTCTCACGCTTCCTCCCGATCCAGTGCTGCCTCTGGAGCTCGTGCTTCCTCCGCTCATCCTCAACGGGTTATTCATTGTTGACGTTGTTAAATATAGTAGTAGTTAACTTTGATTGATTGAACGAATGGATGATGAATGAATGAATGAATGAGTATGTTTCCAAGACTGTAGCTGTACCTTTATCTCTGAGTGAGGTGTAGTAGTAGTAATATATTGTTGTTGTTATTATTATAATAACAAAAGAGAGATAGACTAAATAGATAATATAGAGTGATAGACTGGTGATTGATTGATTGACTGATTGACTGAATGTTTGATTGATGTGTTGTGATGTGACGTTGGTGAATGAGAGAGTGTGAATGAGTGTGAATGAATGAATGAAGGAGTGTGAGTGAGACACACAACACTAACTATGTTTCTTCCTTCACTCTCTCACCCTTACCACTATCACACACACATCAACAGAACACACACCCCAGGGTTTGATCCACTCAATCAATCAGGTGACGAGACAAAGAGAGAGAGTGATAATATAGATAGAAGAGGTGTTTGTTTAATTTATTATTATTCCAATTTTGTTCCACACTTTGTCATTATTTCCTTTGAATCAATCCAACACTTGCATACATATACACTCACAAACACAAGGTTTATTGTAAAGTGGGAATTATTAATGACACTGCCATGACGTCCTCTTTGATGGTATATCGAGTGATCAAGATATATAATGGGTGTATGTCTGTCACTCCGACCAACACACACACACTCATCAACACTCACACACATAATAACAACTACTCGGTCGTTTATCCATCTTCGGAAATTGAATGTAGAATGGTCGGTATGATTGATTTGCTAGAGTGTGTGAGTTGTCCGATGGCTAGTGATCGCTCTATTGGTGTTCCAATTCCAGCTCCACAACTTAATTGATATCCGAAGCGAAATTGAATCAGTGGTGTTGAGTTTGATTGATCGATTGATTGATTAATTAATTGATTGATTGATTGATTGATTAGGAATCACCGGAAATCATGTCCGATCGGACACTTAAGCAATCTTTCAAGATGATATTCATAAATATGGAGACAGCCAGACTGGTTGATTGATTGATTGAAGGAATCAGTCTATCTATGACTTTAATGGCTTCAGTCCTAGTTTAGCTCTGAGTGCATTCATTTCCTCTATCTCTGTTTGTTCATCCTTCTTCTCTGCTCCATTGGACTTTGTTGAAGCAGATGAACCTGTTGATGATGATCCCTTCTCATACTTTGAAACATCCTTCTTCTTCTTAATCTTCTCCTCTCCAAGTACTGGACTCCTATCTCTCTTCCTGCTATCTCTATCTCCATCTCTACTATCTCTATTATCTCTATTTCCATCTCTGTCCTTGTGGTCCCTATCATCATATCTATCCCTATTATCTCTATTATCTCTATTATCCCTACTATCTCTATCTCTATCTCTGCGGTCTCTATCATCATATCTATCTCTGTCTCTATCTCTTCCTCTGTCTCTGTCTCTATCATCACGGTAGTCTCTATCCCTGTATCTATCTCTATCTCTGTAGTCTCTGTCATCACGATAGTCTCTGCTCCTGTATCTGTCATCTCGGTCGCGATGATCACGATCGCGATGATCCCTATCGTGATGTCCTCTCTCATGCTGGTCTCGATCACGACCTCGGTGGTCGTTGGATCGGACGTCTCTGTCCATCTCGCCAGGCTCGCGCTCCTCAATTGAGCCCGCAGGCTTGCTGTCTTTCATTGTGATGTCGACTTCTTTGGATGACGTCTTCTTGGGCACCACTGCACTTGGCTTGGAAGCACGATCTTGTTCATCGAGCTCAGACTCAACATCCAACTTTAGTTGATCCATGTCGACGATGCCCAAATCTACCAACGCCGACACACGCTTCGGCAGCGCATGTTGCTGCTCGAGCAGCTGGCGATGTGGCAGATGAGGCAGTGCAATGTCGCAAGCGTAGTTTGTAGTGAGCAGCTCTTCGACAAACTGATCGATCGTCAACTTCCTGTAGCCAACATCCAGCTTCATTCGCACCGACCTGTAATCATTGTACAATGGTTCGAGATACTTGTATATCTCTAGTGGCTTGCCTATCAGACGCAAATAGAATGCGCCCAACACCGTGACGTACTTGAAGTCCTCATTCGTAATGAACTCTGCAATGATATCCATATCAGGTTGTATCTGAAGCATCTTAAGTATAAGACACAAGAAGTTGGTCGGTTGTTTACTTCCTCCATACGTGCCACCAAATGAGTTCAATGCCATTGCCCTGTCGACCAATGTCTCCTCTATATGATGTTGTTGTGTTAGTAAGATATCACGTGATTGAAGATATGTCACGTGATCAGGTCACGTGATCAGATATCGGTGTCACGTGATCGCTTTCTTATACATACCGTTGAGACCAATGCACTTCTCCTTCCAGTAGGGATGCGACTGTATCTTGATCCTGACGATCTTCTCTATTAGATTCCTTGGATTGGCACCATGTATAGCCTTTGCCTTTTGTATCAGCATTGCTGAAGGTGGTAATCTTCTCTTCTTCTTCTTCTTTTTGCCATCTTCATCGACTTCATCGTCGTCGTCTTCATCATCATCTTCGTCTTCGTCCTCGTCAATGTCGTCATCTTCATTATTGTTGTTATTATCTACATTATCTTCATCATTGTCATCTCTAGTGTTGTTGTCCTTCTCGTTATCATCCTCCTCTAATGCTGGTGCATCTGAATTATCCATTCAACAAATTATAACTATTGATCAAAGATGAATAAGTTCAAACTTCTGGAAACACTGACAAACAATCAATCAATTTTGTTTCTGGAAATATCCAAAGTATACTAACATATATCATTAGTATATTATATTATCTATTAAGGAATAGTATTAGCCATCTGATCACGTGACTTACATATCTGATCACGTGACTTACATATCTGGTCACCTGACAATATAAAAAAAAGGAAGAAGATGGAACATGTAAGATAGGATAGGATATTGGATATGACAATAACATTAATCGTTAAAGATAAATGGTATTAATATATTCCATTAGTTTAGAAACCGGTAAGGGTAAAGGTGGTGTTCAACAGATCGTAGATTCTGCTGTGTGGGTGTGGAGAGCCACATGAACCCTCACAGACGGCAGCCTGGACGATGTACTCGCCTGGGTAGAATGGCTCCTGCTCGGAAGGCTCGGCTCTGAAGGAGAACTTGGCGTTGTAGGTGCCTGGCTGAGTGCCGACCAAGAGGTCGCCACCACCGAATCCAAATCCGGTTGGGTCGATAACGTTGATCATCAGCTGGCCGGTGCCGAGCTGGCTGGTCACCTCAAAGGTGCACAGGATGTTGAAGTCGGTGCCGATGGTGCCGTTGACTGGGTCCACGACCAAGCTGCTGATGGTAGCATTGCCACCGTCACGGATTGGGCAGACCTTCATCTCCTCACACATGTACACTGGGTCGGGGTCCTCATCAGTGATAATTCTGATGAACACATCAATTCCGACGTAGCCACACAGCAGGTCACAGGTAATCTTCTCGTCCTCCTTTGGAAGCTTTCCACAGAGGTCTCCACAGGTACCGAGGATATATGTGTCTATGTGAGATTATAATAATAATATGTTAGTATTATATTTACGGGATTGATTTGATCATTCAATCAAACTCAATGGCAACATACTGAGGATGATGTTAATAAGGAGATCCAGGGAGTCGCCCATGAAGTCGACACAGGTTGGACACATGTCCATGGTGACCTTGGTTGGGACATCAATGACAGTGGTGGTTGGAACGACGTTGAGGCCAAACGATGTGGCAACCATCGAGAGTACAAGTACGGCACAGAATAGCTTGAACATTTTTAAATGTATTATATATGTGTATATGTGTGATTGATTGAATGATTGATTGGTTGAATGAGTGGACTTTAAAGTAATGGATGAATGATAGGTGGTGGAAAGGCAGAAAATGTAGTTTGGAGGGTATTATTATTGATTAATCAAAGGGGAGAGACACAGGAATGAGTAGTGCGCCAACTACACACTCATTTAGTACCATAATAGGAACCGGAATGGTGGGGGGAAAGGTCCACCATGCTGCAATGCAACATCATGCCCTCTCAATGGGGGGTTGTGATCAATTCTCATCAAAGAGCCGGCCTAGAATCAAAAATATCATCCACTGTATTGGGGGCCTGTTTGACGAGGTTCATTCAAGCTCTACCCATCAGACCAAATATCATGATTTAGCAATCATCAACACAATTGAGGTGAGCACCTCCCAAACATGACATCATGGATATAATGGACAATGGCATGGTAGTACCTGCATTGATGTAACTTAAATACCTCTCCAAGGGTCGCAACAGTCAACTCCCGGCGCACTGAGAGAGATACTTGATTGATTACTCATATCCAGAGATATTAGGAACTTGTACTTTACATGATTGATTTGACTGACTATTTTGTTGACTGACTACCGCCCTTGATACTATCGTGTGCGAGTGACGAAGATATAATATTATTAATGTATTGGCCAATCAATGAATGAATGAATGAATGAATGAACGGAGTGGAGTGAATCACGATGCACTCGGAATGATGGAGGGATTAATCGAGTTTATTAAGTGATTAACATGCTTGCATTTGGGTGTTTGGGAAGGTAGGTAGAGTTGACTAGGTTATGAGGACCTCAAAAGGGAAGGGGGCTTTTGCTAAGGATACCAGCAAGATATTGGTAGCTACGGTTGCTGGCAAAGGCGATGACGGACGGTCGCTACGACGGGCGGTGTATGACAGTGATTTGATTTGATTGATTTGATTGTGTTGTGTTGATTGAGTTGATTGATTGGTTGATTGATGACCTTGGAACAAATATAACAATACATCATTAAGGGTCACGTCTATTCTGAATGATC
Organism: Acytostelium subglobosum LB1; assembly: GCF_000787575.1. Classification (NCBI taxonomy): domain Eukaryota; phylum Evosea; class Eumycetozoa; order Acytosteliales; family Acytosteliaceae; genus Acytostelium; species Acytostelium subglobosum. The sequence continues at coordinate 626,093 of NW_012236517.1, read as the reverse complement.
CTCTCCAACGAAATAATGGAATACAATATCAAATCCTAGGTTGATTGATTGAGCGAGCGATGTTAGCAAATCACACTGACGACCATCATCGATGAATGAATGAACTACAACATAACAACATACCTTCTTTGTATACAGTGTAGCCGAATCCCTTTTGCAAGAACTGATATTCTACAAATGCTGGGCCATTGCCACCGAGTTGACTCTCAAACTTGGCCAGCTTATCCTTTGGTGCCTGACCATACTCGTACAGCTGGTTGACCAGTTCGCGCGATGGCTTGGGGACGAGCAGTCCGAGACGGACAAAGCCCTCGCTAGAGGTGATGACGCTCATGCATAGGCCTGTGAGGTCGGTCGAGTTGGAGCGCAGAATGTCCACGGCAGCGGGTGGCAGGGCGGGGAAGTTGAAACTCTTGAACGCGTCAATAGCCAGGTTCAGCTGGCTGGTGAACTCGGCACCGGGCAGCTTGAAGCGAACCTCGGTCTGTCTGGGTGGTGCAGCACCCATGTCTCTGCCAACACTGTAGCAGTTTGTCACCTCGTTGGCCTCGGCCCACTCTCCAAACTTCTTGGTGGGCTCACCAGCGTCGGAAGCCTCGATGGCAAGCTTAACTGGGATGTCGACGGGGAAGTACCAACCACCGTCCATGCCGCCCTTGTCGGACATGTCGATCCACGATCCAATCTTGAGTGGGTTGATCAGTGCGCCCACGTCGTTCAGACGATCGATCTCGGTCTCTGGTGCGCCGACGTTCCAGAAGAAGTCGACCATCTTTTGAATAAATATGTTCTGTGGACCGGCTGTTCTCCATGTCAGCTTCTGCATGTCGATAGAGGTGGCGACGTGGAACTCAATCGTTGTTCCGCTCTGCAGGTCGCTCTGGGGTGGTGTCGACTCTGACCAAATCTGCCAGAACTCCAGCACCTTTGAATCGTCCTGTTTGATTGATTGATTCCAAATGTTTGATTGATCGATCCAATGATTGATTGATTCAATGTGATTGATTGATTGATTGAGTGAGTGAGTGATCAACCCGACGACGATCATGTCCTATCAACTACAAACACTTACGTCTCTAAGGAATGAGATTGTGGACTTGGCATTGGCAATCTTTGCACGTGGCGAAGATGCGTTGAGTGCCTTCTCCTGTGTGCCGTTTGTCTTTGGTGGCGACTCGATGGTTGAGGCGGGCACCTTGGGCACCGATGGACTGGTGGAGGCGGCAGAACCACCCTCCATGTTGCGCTTGATCGACTCGATCCACTGTTTCATGTCCGTCTCAGACTCTGCAAAGATATAGAACACTCTTCTCGATGTGCCCAATGAGAACATGAATCTCTTCTTCTTCTCCTTATCCCTATCCTCCTTAACGTATGAATCTGGTTCAAACTCGATCAATCCTGTAGCTTCATCGTCCTGTTTGTTTGAATATCGCGTTGAGTAGTCATCGTCATCATCGTCGTCCGCAAGTTATAATGTGTTAGAGACATGTATTTGCGATCATTGATTGATTGATTGAATGAATGAATGAATGAATGACTTACAGTCTTGCTCTTGAAATAGTACAGCTTCTTGCCCTTTAGGACGAACCAACGTTTCTTCCATGTCTTGATGGCACCACCTTGCTTTGTCAGCCAACCCTCGCGGTCGGATGGTGCAAGTTTGGCAACAGAGACCAATAATGATGGATCGCTCATTCTCTTATTCTTCTAAGTTTGTATGTCTTCTTGATATATCAAATGACGTATGTTGTTGAATTCCTAACTTTATGTCTACTTTCTTACACACAATCTTTACTGTTTGTTTGGTAATATGATTGATTAAGAGAGTGATTAAGGTATTATAATAGCAATAATAATAATAATATATATACAAGCAAGCAAACAAGATTAGTTTAGTTTAGTTTTGTTAGAGAGATAGATAGATAGACTCAATTGCAATGATTGGCTCAGGGTCAGTGATGTTTGTGCAGTGATTGATTGTATGTGGTATGGTAGTGAGTGCGTGAGAGAGAGGGGAGAGTGAGGTGCTGTAGCTCCAACAACATGGCAGTTTGTCTTCCTTCAACCAACCCACCTCACTCACTCACAGCTCTTGAAAATATCAAAAAATGGCAAAAATTAAAAAATCAAGTGCTTTTTCTAAACGCTCATGTTTGTTTTTTGTTTTGTTTTTTTTATGATCAGATCATCACACCAATGAGTGATCAACTCATGAGCCATGACATGAATACAAGTCTATTTGGTGACCATCCATATGATTATTAAGCGAAATCAATAATATCTATTTTCAATGACCCATTTCCACACCCATCATCCTCCACTGATGTATGTGATTGATTGATTGATTGTCAATGGCGTCGGGAAGTCCGCTTCGGAGGAGTGATGAGTGATCATAATGGCCGATAAACAATGCATGCCAAGGTCCGTCCCTTGTATCCAAGTTAACATTGTAGTATTATTATTATTATTTGTACACACAATATCATGAATGAGTAGTTGAGAATGGTTTGAAGGAGTGATGGATTGATGGATTGATGGATGGATAGATGGATGGATGTCAGACAAGACCTCAACAATGAAGAAGAAGATCAAGGCAAGGTAATCCTCTTTTAGAGATCTGTTTGATCGACCACAAACAACAACATATCAACAACAACAACAGTCATCCAACACCAACAACAATAACAAAAAGAGTAAACAGTCGACACATTGGTCTGCCAATTTACAACAACCCTTGTCAACTATGTGTAGGAGTAGGCCCCGCATTCTATCTTTTATGTTAACTTGTACGAATTTGTCGTGTTAAGGTCATGTCTGTCTTTCAACCACAACCACACACACACACACACAACACAATTCGATCGATTACTACCTTTATCATCAGGAGTTACATACCTTTGATACATAGTCATCGTTCGAAGTCCTCGTCGTTACTTGTTAGATCTAACAAGTCGTCATATATCGAACACCACCCTCATCAAACAAGTGCGTACGATGGGTTCCATCTTCACGTGAACCTTTGTTTGCTCTCTTGTCGTTGTTGTTTGTGTTGTTGTCGATAAAAGTGAAAGTGTGTATGTGATTTTGATTCATTCATTCATCCACATTACTTTTTGATGCCAATGCCACGCCAGCCACTTTGCAAACCTATTCATGATAACTATCTTGCAGGACAAAAGTACGATAATGGAATGGGGAGGTTGGTGGTGGGGTAGTACCATTAACGTAACGAATGGGTCTTTCCAAAGTTGTTCACTAAAAATAGTAGACGTATGTGGAGATTAAGCAATCTATCAATCACACTAAATCTGTCCTTAGGCTATCCATTCAAAGAACTCTTGCCCTTTGAGACAATGAGGGGGGGGGCTGCCCGAGGCAAAGGTGTAGCGTAGGTTGTGTTGGTCCTCATTGAAAGTGTGCGAGTGCTTCCGACTTTACTGACCTATGACTTGACTCGTCGTAGTGTTTCCTGGTCAAAGCGTGGTGGTTGTTGATTATTCAGATATCAGAGAAGAAGTAGGTGGTGTGGCATCATCACGGCTCAGGCCTCTCGACTTGTCGTTCATTTGAATAAGTTATCTCGTGTAGTGTGCACCCACATCCTCTCCTTTAAAAGTCATGGACTGAGCAGCAAACCACGGACACCACTTCCATTTGTCCATCCATCCATTCATCCATCAATCCATCTATTATCGCCCATACTACATCATCATTGTCCTACATCCATCATCATCATAAATATATATATATATCTAAATCATATATCTAACTCATTCAATTACAAAACAATCAATCAATCAAATATCAATTATCAATAATATGTATAACTTTAACAAAATATTATATGTTGCCTTGGCTTGTGTAGCCTTGGTGGCAGTTGGAACATCAGCCTCAAACTATGTGTTGTTCCAACAATATAGTGACCATCAGTGTGCTTCTGGAAATGTGATCTATGGTGCGTATACTCGCGTTGGCTTGTGTGACAGCAAGGCCATACTCTCGTGCAATGGCACAAAGGTCGTCCTGGCCGACTACGAAGCCGCCGACTGCAGTGGCACGCCCATCAACACCAGCACATTCAACCAGAACGAGTGCCAGACCGGAGTGACCTTCCAGTGTGTCGACAACGTCGCCGTGCCAGCGGGCAACCTCGCCACATCCACATTCACCGAGGCTGCCTGTGGAGGCAGTGCCGCCACCACCAAGTACTTCAAGAGCAACTGGTGTTTCGGAGGCTCCCTCATTAGCTGTAACGCCACCGCTGAGACCGTCCAATACTTTAACAACACAGATTGCTCTGGTTTGGCCGAAGACCCAATACTCTTTTGACATCCAGTCATTCTGTACTTCTGATCCAACCGCTACCCAGATGACCCAAACCTGCTATTAATTAATTAGTCGTAGTTAGTTAGTTAGTTAATAAAACCTAGACAACATCGTTGCGTTGCTCGTCTTGTTGTCCACCATGTATGAGTGATTGGAGGCCACTCCTCCTCAATCACTCATACATACATACAACAATGACATTTGTATGATTAATAGATAATTGTCCTTTTATTATTATTTTCTCTTTTTGAAAGATTGAGTACATCTCCACCAAGGGGTGGAATGATTCCAGCCCTAGCCCAACCCCAGGCCCATTCACCACACAAATATTCAACACACACTTTCTCACAAACGCCACCATGATACTATTTATTTACAGACTCGAGAAGAGAACTTCTTTACCGGTTAATTAAACGTCTTCAACAATGTCGACATCATTGTGTCATTGTAATGATCATTCAGATATATATATATATAAGTTGAGGTTGTGATGACAAGGTCATCATAATCGCATTATTTGTACATACAAAGATAATAAGAATGAATAGCATACTTATAAAATGTGCCAACCGCACATCAATAATCAAAGGTAGTGTCACCAACATCAGATACTTCACTACATCTTCATCAACAAGTAAGTAAGTCACGTGATCATGTGATCACACTCACTCAATCATTCACCCTCACACACTCACTCAACCATTCAATCAATTAATCAGCTGTAAAGAAGGATCTAGTTATAATTGGAGGTGGACCAGGTGGATATGTGGCTGGTATTAAGGCAGGTCAACTTGGTATGAGTGTGGCAGTTGTGGAGAAACGTGGCAAACTTGGTGGAACATGTTCAAATGTCGGTTGTATACCTTCAAAGGCATTGTTGAATGCTACGCACAAGTATGAAGAGGCCAAGACTAGATTCCCAAGTCTAGGCATCCGCGTGGATAATGTAGATTTCGATCTGGACGCCATAATGAAGTACAAAGACAAAACAGTCAATGGCCTAACAAGTGGCGTCGAGGGCCTGCTCAAAAAGAACAAGGTCGACTATCTCAAGGGTCATGCCACGATCACTGGCACAAACACGGTCAGCGTGGCACAGCTTGATGGCACGACCAAAACATTGGAGGCCAAGAACATCATCATCGCCACAGGCTCAGAGATTACATCACTACCAAATGTGACCATTGACGAGGAGACCATCGTGTCGTCGACGGGCGCGCTATCACTTCGCGCGGTACCCAAACGTTTGGTTGTGATTGGTGGCGGCGTGATTGGATTGGAGCTGGGCTCGGTCTGGTCACGACTGGGCGCACAGACCACAGTGATCGAGTTCACTGATCGCATTGCCGCGGGTGCCGATGGTGAGGTGGCCAAGAAGTTCCAACGCATCCTCGAGAAGCAGCACATCAAGTTTCACCTGGGGACCAAGGTCACGGCCGTGACGAAGCGTGAGTCAGGCGGCGCCACAGTGTCTGTTCAGGCGGTCGGCGAATCAGGACTGACGGGCGAGCTCGAAGCCGATGTAGTGCTAGTCTGTGTGGGCCGTCGTCCAAACACCGATGGTCTGGGCGCAAAGGAGCTGGGTCTGGGCATGGACAAGGCTGGCCGTGTGATCATTGGCGAGAACTTCCAGTCCAGCGTGCCATCAATCTATGCGATTGGCGATGTGGTCCGTGGCCCCATGCTGGCACACAAGGCCGAAGAGGAGGGTATTGCCGTGGTGGAGCATCTTCACAATGGCACAGGACACGTCAATTACTCGGCTATACCATCGGTAATCTACACGCATCCAGAGGTGGCATGGGTGGGCCGCACCGAAGAGGAGCTCGAACAACAGGGCGTACAGTATCGCGTTGGAAACTTCCCATTCTTGGCCAACTCTCGTGCCAAGACCAATGCCAGCACGGAAGGATTCGTCAAGTTCCTCTCGGATGCCACTACCGATCGTATACTTGGCGTTCATATCGTTGGTGATTGTGCTGGCGAGATGATCGCCGAATCAGTCTTGGCGATTGAATATGGTGCCAGTTCCGAAGACATTGCGCGCACATGTCATGCCCATCCCACACTCTCAGAGGCTGTGAAAGAGGCAGCAATGGCTACCTATGGCAAACCAATACACATGTAAACATATAACATATTATAATAAACATTTGACCGATCAATCAACACACATGGGTACTCAATCAGGAATCATTCCAGCCCTCACCCTACCAAACACAAAGATCAAAAAGGCCCTCCTTTTGTGCCAACTCATCATTCATTCATTCAACCACCATTCACAATCAATCACATAATCATAAAGATGGAGTCACTATCACATGTTTTGTTATTAGAGGTATACTCAATGTTGGACAGTGCGCTGGATGTTGTGTCACTCAGCTTGACATGCACACGATTGTACAATATGATGATACAGGACAAGTTACCAACAACTTGTAATGTAACCAAACGTGACAGTCATTGTTATTGGAAGACTTCACATGACATTGAACCAGGTTCACTATCACCGACACTCATCTCTCTTACGCTTGGCTCAGAGTCCCATGCACAGATCAAACCTGGCTCACTCCCACCATCACTCAAGACACTGTGGCTAGACGGACTGACCAACCATGAGCTCAGACGCGGTGTGCTCCCACCGTCGCTCACTACACTCTACTTTGGCTTTGTCTTTGATCATCCTATACTGCCGGGCTTACTGCCTCCTTCACTTCAGACACTCGGCTTTGGCAGAGGATTCGATCAACCATTGCGACCAAATACGCTCCCGTCATCACTCACCAAGTTGAGCCTAGGTGGTTTCTTTAATCAAGAGCTCACACCCGATACCCTGCCCCCATCCCTTACCTCACTTACTCTGAGCTCAGAGTTTAATCGTAGGATTGAGACTGGCGTACTTCCATCATCACTTAAGTCCCTGACCTTTGGAGGCGGGTTCACTGGTGGCATCACACCTGGCATGCTCCCCTCGGGACTTGAGACCTTGACTCTTGGCTACAATGACAACAACCCAATCGTATGTGGTACCCTTCCTGACTCCTTGACATGGTTTGGCATTGGCGCGCAGTTCAACAACACTATAGAGATTGGATCTTTGCCCAGGTCATTGAAGACCATTCGCTTTGGCTATGAGTTCAATGGACAACTCAAGGAGGGTATCCTACCGTCATCGTTGACAGAGTTGGAGTTTGGCGTTCGATTCAATCAGCCGCTCAGCCAAGTGAAACTACCAAGCTCACTCATATCACTCAAGTTCATGAATGACTTTAATCATTCGATTCAGCCTGGCGAGCTACCTTGCTCACTCCAATCACTGACGTTTGGAAGGAACTACGATCGACCACTGATTCCAGGTGGCCTCCCGCTATCATTGACATTCCTGTCGTTTAATGTTCAATTCAATCAAGAGTTGACCGAGGGTGTGCTGCCCAACTCGATTACAAGCCTGGAGCTTGGAACCAGCTACAATCAGCGTTTGGCGCCCAACGTACTACCATCATCGCTCAAGAGATTGTCGATGTCATTTATGTTCAATCAGACGTTGGAATATGGGTCTCTACCTTCATCCTTGATAGACCTAACGTTTGGCCATATGTACAAACAGATCATTGCGCATGGAGTGCTGCCCACCTCGCTATTGTCCTTGAAATTGGGCCATGCATTCAATCAGAGGATTGACCTTGGTGTTCTCCCAACATCCCTCACATATCTTGGATTTGGCAACAAGTTTGCAGAAGAGATGGAGGCTGGCGTACTTCCTGATTCAATCCAATGTTTGGTAGTTGGTCCATTCTACTCACATGCAATCCGGCCTCCATCCAGCCTCAAAACCCTCGCGCTGTATGGGTTTGAAGCACTTGTCAAACACCAACCATACCCTGCATCGTTGGAAGATGTCACAATGACCGCAAGGATCAAGTATTTGGAAGATATACCAAAGGAGCCAATCAAGATGGCGCATCGCCTACGTGAAGTCCGCATTACAATAGAGACAAATAATCAACAATTGTCCCGCGATCTCATCAGAGCACTGGTGCATGCCATTCCCAATGTGCAAACCTATCAAATAACGTCAGTCAATAATTTAGGTGATTCAAGAATGCATGGTAACATCAACTTTGAGGCACAAATACGTCCAATCGACAATGGTCGTGTAGCTCTATGCATCGTGACCGAGCCAGATAATCCCACCCATCAGTTGATCAACACCTTCATCCTTTGATCGAAGTAAAGTCCTTCTTTATTGTTATAGTTTATAGTATAATAGTATAGTGATGGCAAGCAAGCAACCTGGAAGGTGTATCCATCCATGTTGATGTGATGAGGTGTGTACATTGAATGTGTTTAGCCAATCTTTCTTGAGCCTTTGTTGACCTTGGTCTGATTGGACAGACAGATTGGACAGAAGCCAATCTCAAACAGAGCGAGATGTCCGCCTGCGCCACCTGCTCCACCCGCTGCACCGCCTCCTTGCTGTGGGCCGGGCATGCCCGGCACCTGACCCTGCTGCTCAGCCGTCCTAATGCAGCGGCTATGATAGACGTGGTTGCAGAAGTAAAGCACGATGGAGCAGTCGGGCTTGTGTGTGACGATCGACTGGGAGCATGTGGCGCACTTGGTGTACTCTTCCATGCTGTGGCCAGCCCGCAGCGCATCTAGATGTGTCTCGGACAGGTAGACACAGTCGCTCTTGAGGATCTCCTTGCAGCCCTCTCGCAGAGACATCTGTAGGTTATAGTCGCTCAGGATCTTGACCAGTCTGTTTCGCAGGTTCTGGATCTCCATCTTGTCGGGAATCATGCGGATCAGCTTGATGGGGTCGACGTGGCTGCCAATGTTCTCGAGCAACTCCGAGACGTACAGTGGGTTGGTGATGGCCTTGTTGATGAAGTAGCTCCACAGGTCATTGTCCTTTTGCTGCTCCACAAACTCGATGGCGTCCTTGATATTCCTCAGCTTGTCGAGGATGAGGTTCAGCGCGTCCTTGGCGCTACCCATGCGACCCAAGATGTAGACCATCTCGGCGTATAGGTTGCGCTCTTTACAGATCTGTAGCGCCTTGTCCAGGTTGTAGGATATACTGTTCCTGAGGAAGGGCAGCAACAGGTCTGGCTCGTATTGTGCGTACAGAGACACCTGGAGCTCGTGGAAGTCCATGCCGGCACGCGCGTCCTTGAGGAAAAGCGTGTGTAGATAGAGATGTGTGTACTCGGGCTTGTTCTCCAGCTGCTTGACGACGACGCGAATCGGTATCTTGTCGATCTTGTTCACGAGCAGCTTGATGGCCTCGACCTTGTCATAGTCGATGAGCAACGCCACCTTGTTCTGGATCGAGTCGTACAGCTTCTCGTTGTTCTTGATCAGTTCAAAGACATTGCCGCGCTTCAGCTTCAGGTAGATGTCCAGGGTCTTGTCCTCCTGGTTGTCGTAGATGTACAGCTGCGCCTGGCCAACCATGATGGTCTCGTTCTTGTTGAGCGCCAAACGGTTCTCGACCTCGGTGATCACCTTTTTGATGTCGTAGAGGTCGTTGACGCTAGGCGAGCCCCACTCACTGACGATCTTGAGGAATGTGGCTGGGTCGTTGTGCAGGAAGTGATTGAGCAGGATCTCGTACGTCTGCTGGCTAAGCTTGGGGTTGCCAATGGGGATGTAGGGACACAGGGCCTGCAGGCCGCCGTGGCGCATGAAGCGCAGGAACCACTTCTCCCACAGCTCGTTGTCACGTGCGCACACCTTGGGGCACAGACTGGCAGCCTTGTCCATTTTCTCGTCCTGTAGCAGATGGTCCATGTATCGCTCACCAATCTCACGAATCCTGTTGGGCGGCAGCGAGCGTATCGTCTGCTGGTCGCGCTCGACCTCAGCCAGAGCGTCATCGTAGCGATCCTTGTCCATCAGCCACTTGATGTGGTCCTCCAGGTTGCGAGGCTTGGCCGTGACGACGTCCTTTGGACACACGATGTAGAAGATTGACTCTTGTGTGTTGTAATCGAGGCGGTAGTCGGACGCCGTGTAGTGCTGATAGCCATTGACGTTGAGATGGTCCTTGGTGATTGCGCGGTTCGTCTTGCGCGAGACGATGTAGATTGATGGCTTCTCGGCACTGTCCACACGTCCCTGGTTCCACGCGCCCGTCAGGTTGGTGGGCGAGGACATCTTGGGTGTGGCGGCAGTAGCGCTAATGTCGTTCTGGCCCTCGACGGCGCCATCGCTGTAGCCGAGCAACACGAGGTCTTCGCCAAATGGCGCGACACCGCTGATCCAGTAAGTTGTTGAGAACTGATTGGTGATCTGTGCGATCTTGTTGATGTTGCCATTGACGCCGTCGATGCGCTCGATGATCTGGATGACGTCGACCGACTTGGCCCAGCCGATGATCAGCGTGTCAGGACGCTCCCAGCACAGACAGCAGCGATAGAGCTCGCCGCGCGGCGATCCCTCTTTGCGGGGGATGTGCGCAATGCGCATGTTGGTGCTGCAATCAAAGATCTTGACGCCATTGTCGTTGGCCCAGGCGATGAAGTTGCCGCACCACTTGATGGCGTAGATGGGGCCCTCGCCCTGATGTATGATCGTCTCCTTCGAGCGGAACCATCCCTTGGAGTTCAAGATCAGCTGACCGCCCTTGCCACCAGTAACAAACTGTCGCGTGTTCTTATGTGCAAACTCAGAGTCCAATGCAATTGCTGTTATAGGTCGAACGTATTGGAATGTCATTGTCTCGCCTGTGCTATCGAATGGGCTGATGACCACCTTGCCTGTGTTCGTGATTGAATGAATGAGTGAGTGAGTGATTGGTGTATCGCGGTTACACCGCCACAGACATCATCGCGTCGCAAACACCTTACCATCCACTGTGCAAGATGCTATATAATCGCCGGTTGGATCGATGGCTATCTCTGTGATGGTGGCATTCTGTGAACCAAAGTTCTTGATCCTGTTGCCATCAAAGTCGTGTATGCTGACTGAGCCGTGATGTGTGCCCAGCACAATGAACTTGGGATGCACGGCCATGCATGATGCCGAGTCGACCTTGAGTATCTCTGTAACGCCATGACCGAGACGCGTGTAATTGAGGATGGGCTCTACGTCCTCCTCTTCTGCCTCGCCCTCGACCTCTTCCTCATCGTCCTCTTCATCGTCATCATCAGCTTCGTGGCCAACACCATCCGATTGATGTCCATTTTGTCCATGTTGTTGGACATCCTCCTCTACGACCTCTTCCTCTTCCTCGTAGTACTCGACCACCTCCTCATACTCCTCCTCGTCGCCTTCTAACTCCTCCTCCACTACTCTATGATTGTTTGTCGCAGTAGTTGAGGCCATATTATATATATCAGTTGTTTGATTGTTTGATCGATTGAGTGATTGATCAATGCTAATGTGATTGATTGATTGAGTGCCTATCTTTTGATCAATGTATGAATGACCTTCTCTATATATCTATCTATCTCTATCTATCTATCTCTATGTACAATGTGTATATATATAGATACGTGTAGTATCTGTCCGGATAAGGTGTGATCAAGTATCATTGAATCATCACAATTCTCAATTTTACAGATATTTCTTTTGAATGTTCACGACAGGAATGAGGTGGATTTTGCGTTTTTATTGATCAACTCAGTCATCCTTCAACATTACTTCTTGTGTCTGTTCCTTTGTTCCAGAGTTGTTCTGATCACTCCACTGACACCATCGATAAACTTGGTCTGGAATAGGACGTTGGCATTGTTGAACATTCCTTCTTTGAGACTGACGACGATGAATTGTGATGCGGTGAAATGTGTTTTGAGCATCGCTCCAATGTTGGCTGTATGCGAGAGGTCCAGCGCAGAGTCGATCTCATCCAGGATGTAGAATGGCGCAGGTTTGAATCGCAACAGCGCCAGAATGAGCGATAGTGCCAGCAATGACTTCTGGCCACCACTCAGCTCGCTCAATGTCTCCTTCCACACATTACCAAAGGCGACCTTCACCTCCAGGCCATCCAGCTCAGACTGGCCCTCAGGTGGTTCCAACTTGGCATTGGTGCCAGGTAGCAGAGTTGAGAAGATTGATCCAAAGTCACTAAAGTTGATTGATTGATTGAATGAGTGAGTGTTTGAGTGGCGCTGGGACATCATCATCATGTACATACTTGTTGACCTTCTTCCATGTTGTCCTCAGCGACTCATTCTTCTTTTCGTCAAGCTCTGCGATGACCGTCTCAATCTTCTCCTTGTCGTTCTCAATGATCTTCTTCTTCTCTACCAAGTCATTGTACTCTTGTTCGGCCCTGTTATTGATTGATTGAATGGTTAGTCATCGTGGAGAAATAAAGTGAGTGTGAATGTGATTGATTCATAACATACTTCTCAAACATAGACATGACCTTCTTGTTGATGGACTTTGACAGACGTTCAATATCTTCCTGGAGATGAAGCAACTTGGCCGTTGCCTTTTGTGGATCCTGTGCTTTGAAGTCGTAGTCGCTGTTGGGCTTTCCAAACATACTATATGATTGATTGAATGTATGAGTGCAAGTCCATCACATCTGCAATCTATATACTACTTACTGCTTATCATTCTTGATCCATGGATATTGATTGTTCATCTGTTGGATATACTTCTCTGCATCTTTGGTATCCTTTTGGAATCTGGATGCCTTGTGCTCGATCTTCTTGAGCTCCAACTCATTCTCTGACCTCTTCTGCTGGTTCTTCTCAATGTCTTGTTGTGCCTGAGCAAACTTCTCATTCTGACTCCTGATGATGCTCTTCTTCTGGTTCAATGTGGACTTGAGTGTGTCCAGCTCGTCCTGGTCTTTGGCCAGCTCCGCCTCCATCTTGGCGATCTCCTTCTCGATCTTGGAGACGTGGCCCTCGTTGCCCTGTGCCTGGTCGGAGAGCGAGGCCATCTCAGTCTCCAGCTCCTGTATCTCCAGAGTGATCTTCTCGATGCCCTGTTGCTCGACCTTGGCCACCTTGTTGGACTTGTTGAAGGCCTCCTTGGTCTCGGCCAGCGTCTTCTCGATCTGCTTCTGCTGCTGGCTCCTGATGTCCTGGAAGTTATTCTTTACCTTCTCCAGCTCCTCGGCCTTCTTGAGCGATTCCTTCTCGCGCTTCTTTGTCTCCTCGAGCAACACCTTGTCGTCCTCGATACGCTTCTCAATCTCCTTGATGCTCTCGATCAGCTGATGGTGGGGGTTGAGCTGGAGACGCGAGTCAATGAGGCCGAGCTCATGCTCCTTCAGTTGCAGCGACTGGGACAGTTGCTTGTACTTGTCTGACGATGCCTTGATCTGGGCCAGGCTGGTGTTGACCTCCTGCAGCTCGCCGTGCTGCTCGGACAGTTTGGCGCGCATCTCATTCAGGTTCTTGATGTGTGTCAGGATGGAGCCAGACGATGGACGCGAGCCTCCCGTCAATGTACCAGATGGATTGTACTCGTCTCCGTCCAAACTGATTGTCTTGGTCCTGATCGAGTTGTCAAAGGCCACCTGCTGGGCGTACTTCTTGTCCTTGGCAATGAACGTTGTGCCAAAGACAAAGTTCATGGCGTTCTGCAGTGGCTTGTCATACTGGATCAAGTTGATGGCTGGCTTGACATTGTCGGCACCGGCCAACTTCTCTGCGCTCTTGATCTTTTGTGGCTCGATCGTCCTGTTCTCGATCCTATTCAGTGGCAGGAATGTCACTCTCCTCTTCAGCTCGCCCTTGGCCAGCAATGCCTTGCCAGTCTGCTCGTCCTCAATAACAATCTTGATTGAATGGGAGTTATTGAGTGAGTGAGTGCTTGCCCTAAGGCCTCAAGTCAAACTACTTACATTGTACAACTTGCCACCGGCACAGATCTCCAGTGCTGTGGCGGTCTCGGGATCACGAAGGGTGATGAGGTTGGCAACGACACCTTTGACTTTGGATCGCTCAAAGCCCTTGCTAGGGTCGGTGTAGGTGAACTCCATGCCAGACAGTTGGGCAGACAGCATGCCGACCTTCTCCTGCATCTCAAACACGCTTGGCTCCAAGACACGCTTCCTGTTCTGCAGCTCTTGCTCGCGCTCGTTGTTCTTCTCCAGTGAGCTGACCTCCTTCTTGAGTTTGTCGACGTCCTTGGCGACGGTGGTGCGCTCCTCCTGCATTCTCTTGTGATCGCTGGTCTCCTTGGAGGCCAGAGCACGCTTCTGTGTCAGCTCGCCCGTCAGATGGCTCAGACGGACCTCGGCCTGCTTGTGCTCGCTGGCAGCATTGACGGCCACACGCTTGGCCTCCATCAGCTGCTCGGTGAACGAGCCGTTCTCAGTGTCTCCGCCGTCGGTGATACCGGCCGTGAAGTCGTTCAACTTCTTCTGAGTGGTCTTGAGCTTCTCGCCAAGTGCAGTGTTCTCGTCGACAATGTGCGCAATCTTGGCGCTGAGGGTCTCCTTCTCCTTCTTCTTCTGTGCGATGGAGGCCATCAGCTCGGTGCGAGCCTGGCCCAGACCTGTGATGCTGTTGCGCTCCTTTTCCAGCTCCTCGCGCTTGTGATCCCTGGACGACTGGTTCTTGAACATAGTGGTGGCCAGTCTGTCGCACTGCTCTTCCAGGCCCGAGATGTCGAGCTCCTTGTCCTTCTTCTCAAACTTCTTCAGTTGCTTCTTCAGCTCCTCGATCTCGGCCTCCAGCTCTTGCTGCTCCTGTTGCAGTTGTTTGCGATTGTTGTTGAGCTCGTCAGTCACGTTTGTCTGATTGTGCACGGTTTGATTGGCCATCGTATATTCATAAGCAATGACGAAGCGGCCAAGTCTCTCGCATTCTGTGTTACTATTCGTGAACTTTAGGTAGTCACTTCTCTCACTCTTTAGCTTCTCAAGTGTTGGTGTGATCTCCTCTGCCAGTATCTGCGATTGATTGAATGAATGAATGAGTGAGTGTGTAGGGCAAGGTCCGCTCGAGCGGCTTTACATACTCTTGTTATCTCTTCGACCTTCTTCTGTTTCTTCTCGATGGTTTGTAGAGCAGACATCTTCTTGACCTCGAACATTCTGGTGCCAGCCGCCTCTTCAATCATGGACAGGATCTCGGGCGGCTTCATGTTGATCACCTTTGTGATTCTGCCCTGCATGATGAGAAAGTGCGGATTGTTGACGTTGAGCTGCACCGAGTGAAACAGGTTCTGAACACGGTTGGCTTGGGCATTGATGCCGTTGATCAAGTATTTGTTCCTGCCACCGATGGCCACCTGACGCGTGACCGTGATCTTCTCGCAGTGTGCGTAGCCGACGGGTGACGATTCTGTGTCCGAGTTGTTGAATACGATTGACACACTGGCCTTGGTGATGCCGGCCTGGCCATGCTTATATACCAGTTCCTGTAGATTGTTTACACGCACTTGGGAGATGTTTGTAATACCCAATACAAAGCAGATTGAATCAAGTATATTTGACTTGCCACTACCATTCAGGCCTGTTATAGCGTTGAATGTTGGGTCGAATCCACTTATAACTGTACGTTTAGCATAGGATTTGAATCCATCTAATATAATCTCTTCTATATACATATTATATCTATTTGTTATCTCTCTATTTATCTGTATCAATATATATAACAAAACTAATTGTGTGTATTTGTTTGAATGATGAAGTATCTCATTTCATTCAAACCTTCAAAAAAAGGCGCCATTTTTCAAACTTTTAGAAGAACCCCAAACCCTCAACCCTCACATACTACCCTCGCCCTATTATAGGGCCGAATATATATAACACATTGTGACATTATTGAATTGAAAGATGATCACCAACATAATGATGTATCATAGATGATTGATTTATTGAACAACCTCTGGCTGATCATTGGCAACCATATCACCCAATGAACCACAGTTGTAGTTAAATGATTTACAACTTGAAGATGTAAGAGCTGTTGTTACAGTGATTGGGCATCCCTGGTTGAATCTCATCCATCCTATAATGTTAAGAATGATTGAATGAATGAATAAGTTAGTTAGAGAATGAAGTAGTTAGATTGTTGATAAGATATAGATATAACATACCTGATTTGAAACCTGGTCTCTCAAACCTCCATTCGTTCTCACCGAGATCCTTGCAGTTGTGCTTGGTCCAGAGGTAGCCGACAGCATCGGAACCACCCCAGTACTTTTCAAACCATGAGTCACAGCCAACAGTGTCCATGTAGAGGAACTCTTGGTGAACAACTTTATTGTTGTCGGCGGCCCATCCACTCAATCTATCAGATGCTCTAAACACCTGAACTTGCAAGCATGCATAAGTCAATGATTGGAGCATCAGGCATCCCAACAGTATCATTATTACAACATTTTGATTCATTATTATTATTATTAGTGTATGTATAAGTATAAGTATGACGAAGATGATTGATTGAATGAATGATTGAAGATGATGTATGGTTGGATGATGATTGATGGTGATGAACTGAAGGATAAATGATGTGAGGTTGAATAGTGATCGGTGCGATCAAGATTGGAGGTTAAGGAAATATATTACCGAGCTGGGACATTGATTGGTTCCTGTTTGTAGTAGGGTAATGAGATATTTCAATCATTTGCACCAAGGTTACAATAAGGCCGTCGCCCAGTCAATCCATTTGCATCTCCCACTACTCAATCTCGTCATCCATTTCCCCATAGCTTCGATGGTTACCTTAGCCTTGGCTCAAAACTAGACAAGACTAGACAAGACAAGATCAAGTTTGGTAATGATGATTACCTTGCAACATCATCATGATGGAAATAGTAAGAATAGAATTAACAATTTTAATTAATTTTAGAGGAATGATTGATTATAAACCAGATTGGAAAGAGACAACCCTTTCCCTGCCTTGCAACCTCTTAACAGTTGTAGTTGTTGGATGAGCATGTGGCCAAGTTTCCCTCAAGTTGGTTGAAGAAGATTGGACAGTTTCCATTGAAGTTCATCCAACCTATTATAATTATTGATTGATAGAGTATATTGAGTTTGTAAGTTTGAGAGTTTGAGCGACAACAACATTTTTGGCGAGTACTAGTTAACACTTACCAGAGCTGAAACCAGATCTTGTGAACAACCATTGGTTCTCTCCAAGGTCTCTGCAGTTGTGTCTGGTCTTGAGGTGTCCGTAGGAGCTTCCACCCCAGTCCTTCTCTTTCCATCCGTCACAAGATGGGTACGTGGTATCACCAGCCTGATTACCATTATATATAACATTACCATTATCTGCGCTGTTTACAGTCATTCCAGCTGCACTTCTAGATAAATTGATTCTAAAACATCCCAAAGAAGCTTGGAAGAATAGAGCAAGGACAACAAGTATAATTAATTTGTTCATTATTATTATATATGTATGTATGTATGTATGTAAGTATGTAAGTATGTATATGTATTATTGAATGATTTGAATGATTTGAATGATTGGTAAGTCCAATGAATGATTATATAACGAACGGGTATGATAGTACTTTGGTATGGTTAAGGCACCTCGAGATGGACAGATAGGGCTTAACCCTTCGAAGGTGAAGCCTTACCTCGTGCTGCCCACCCAACCCAACCTTGGTAATCAATATCTGACTGAGTGTACCCTCCCACATCTCTATCACGCGCGAGTTGGTCAATTATCCATTGTCCTAATATGTGTTGAATGGGGCGAGGCCATTGCATGATCTGCTTGTTAGTCTCATTGCTATTGGGTAACATCAACAAAATGATCATTGAGAATGTTGGGAGCGGGAAGACCGGGAGTGTCCAAGCACTCCACACTGTTCGCTTTGCGCAAACAAACGCCATCTTTTAAAAATTAGATACATTGTGGCCGGGCGACGTTTCAAACATTGGACAAACGAGTGTTTGATTTTGATTGAACAGGCCCACGGGGTTGTAGAATGGAGGCCTCCATTTGGTGAACCCTTGGACAACGTGCTATGAAATATCCGCGCGACACAACCTTTGTCCAATCAGATCGCACTCATAACTTCCGAACCAGTTCTTATTGATTTATTGTCATTGCGATACGGTGTGAAGACTAGTAAAGTGAAGTGAAGTGAAGTGAAGTGAAGTGATGTGATGGGGATTGGGGTGGGTGCACATGCTCGCTCCTCCTCCACTTCCCAGAACTTGATACTTCAAAGTCATGATCGTGATCTTCGCACGCTCCATCTCATCATGACGACGATATTTGTTTGAACATGAGAATTGTGTTCTGAGCCTTGTCTGAGTTCATGGATGAATGAATGAATATCTTTATTGTATGATTAACAGTTGTAGTTGGCTGATTCACAATAAGCTAGTGGACCCTCAATGTTGTTATAATATAATGGACATCCTTGATTATACTTCATCCAACCTATAATATTGATTGATTGATTTATTGAGTGATTGAGTGAATGAATGAATGAGTCAGTGGACTTGTAGTTGACCAACATAAATAAAGATATAATTAAGTATATATAACATACCTGATCTGAAACCTGGTCTCTCAAACCTCCATTCATTCTCACCTTGGTCCTTGCAGTTGTGCTTGGTCCAGAGATAGCCTGCGGCGTCTGATCCACCCCAGTACAACTCGAACCATCCTTGGTTAAGACAATTATAGTTTGGCACCATAGTTGCGTCCATTACCAAGTTGTTATTGTCCTGAGCCTTTACTGAGAAACGACTTGCAGTCCTACGTAATGATTGTCTAAGGCATCCATATGATGACCCTACCAAACATACTACTATCAATAGTATTATAACTTGTTTGTTGTTATACATTATTATTAATATTGATTGAATAATTGAATGAACTTGGGTAGGTATTTACAAATGGATTGAATGACCGACTGACTATGTCTCAGTCCTGAGGATTGGATTGGTTTGGATTTGATTGGATTGGTCGCCAACATCACGAGACTGACTATTCGGAGGATTATTTTGATTGGATGTCGGCTGCCCGACAATGGGCAACCTGCCAACAGTTGATTTCCTAAGGACTCAACCCTGGCCCAAAGTCAAAGTCCTAATATCATGACATTTTAGTTTCCTATTCATCATCCTCAAACTTTGGTATTGCATGTTGTACAAGTCAAGTCATATGAATAGATAGATAACTTGTATCTCTATCTACACATACTGCTCACTTTTGAGACGAATGCTCAACAATGTCCTTGATTCTCAACTCATTCTCTGATTTGTGTGCACACACTTTATCTCATTTTTCCATGTCTTGTTTATCATCTTCATCTTTGTTATCTCTATCATATACATACTTACATACATACATATAGATATAACATAATATTAGTTATAGAATGTCCAATCAACCAAAGCTTGAAGCATTGACATGGGAGACATTGGAGAAATGGACTTATGATAAACTACAGAAGATGCTTGGATTCCCTCCTGATGAGATTGTTACATTCATCTTTGCCACCGATAGCAACAGTGATATCGAAGCATACTTGATTGAACTATTCGGTGATTCAAAGAAGACAAAGACATTCATCGAGCAGTTGACAAAGAAGATCAACTCATTACCAAGGCGTATACGTAATGTACGTACATGATTGATTGATTGATTGAATGATTGAATGAGCATTGAATGTGATTGCTAACTTAACCGATACATTATAGAAAGTAGCTAAACCTTCAACTAATCAAAGGAATAACATGAAGCAAGCACAAGGACAACAACAACAAGTACAAAAGAAGGTTGGAGGAACAAAGACAAAGATGCATATAAACGCATTCTCTGAATTATCGATTGATACAGGCAAGCCAGGTGACCCTTGTGAGTGCCAAGCCACTAGACACAAGCTGATAACAAACTGCTTGAACTGTGGCAAGGTGATCTGTGAGCAGGAGGGCAAGGGTCCATGCAAGTTCTGTGGCACCGCCCTGTTCAGCAAGCCCCATCCCACGACCAACGCCCAGCTCCAGTCGCAGAAGGACAGAGAGCTGGCGTCGGCCGTCCAGTACAAGGACACCATTCTGGGCTACCAAAAGAACAGTGTACAGAGAACGATCGTGTTTGACGATCAGGAGGATTATTTCTCGAACGCCACCAACAAGTGGCTGTCAAGTGAGGAGCGCGCCACTATTGCCGACCAGGAGCGCGAGCATCTTCAGCGTGTGGAGGAGAAGAAGAAGTCTCGCTTCACCATTGATATCATGGGCGGCAAGATACTGCCCGCCGCAGCCAAGCCCGTTGATATCCGCGGCAAGCTCGACTTGAAGCCATCATCAACGTCAGTCACTTCAAACAGCACCAATCAACTGGAAGACCTCATATCAACGGACAAGCCATCAGTCAACTATGTCAATGATCATCTCAAGGGCAAGGTTGTTCGCAAGGATACCAACAACGACAACAACAACAATAATCAGAAGAATCAAAAGAACAAACATACATCAATAGTACAACAGTATTATGGTGTGGAGGAGGACTTGTTGGTGCTGCAGAACAAGGAGATCATTGCCAATCGATTGACATTCAAGGGTATCATGGAGGGTCTGTGGTATCGCTTTGGCAAGGCCGAGCAACGACGTACGCCACGACTCGAGGTGTACAAGAGCTACATGGATGCGATGAAGAACAAGAACTCAAACTACTTTATCGTGGCGCCAGACAACTATTCGAGCGAGGCTTCATTGGACACACCACTGCCCACCCAAACCATCCAGTTCCTCAAGCAGCTGGTAGAGTACGCACGCTCACGTAGCGTCACGATCAATGTGGCAATCACACTGCCCAAGGAGTTTGTGTTTGCCGCTCCGGGCGCAGTCACCGCGATGAGGAGTCGTCTGGACAGCTACCACGCCGTGGGCGTCAGCGAGTTCTCTGTCATCCTGCCATCATGCTTCAACGAAGCGTTGAACGCTCAGGTATGTGCGCCCAACTCTGCCACAGCCGAGACAAACACGGCCAAGGCCTACTCGGCAGCGCAGGTATCATTCATCAATGGACTGTTTGACAATGGCGGCGCGGCTAAGTTCAAAGAGATGTTTGTCTGTCCTTCATTCTTTGAGATCGACCTCAAGGTGGCGCCGACGAGACAACAGATTGAGTATTGGCGCGAGATCTCCAAGGGCCTCAACAACCGATGCCACATCCTCTTCTCCACGCCATCCGGGCGTCTGGACGACCAGCTTCTCAACAAGATACACAACATATTCGACAAGCGCAAACTGATCGCCATTGAGAAGTTCCCCTACGGCACGCGCAACCACCAGCTCTACCTCGACCCCTATCACTGCCAGTTCAGCCCCGAGGCCTCGTCGGCCAAGCTGACAGGCGTGGTCGCGTCGCCCTTTGACTGCCAGCCCTACCTCGACCAGATGACCTCGCTCATCCCCCTCACGACCTTCATTCAGTACCTTCAATCGCCCTCCACCTACTCGGAGGAGCTGACACTGCGTGCCAACCTGCTGGAGATGCTGGGCAACGAGTCGCTGGCCGAGGCATTCTCGGATGTTATCATGGCGCTGTCCAATGGCGTGCTTCAACAACTGAAACAACAACAGCTGGATGGTCAGTTCACCGCACTGGATGCTCGTGGTCGCGTATTCATGTCCACCCTCATCGACAAGTCCAAGATGCTCCTGGAACACTTTGGACCCAACTCGGCAGAGATCCAAACACAACTGCAGGACATTATCAATGTGCTCAGCAATCTGATCAAGTAAACATGTTGGATGCGATCGATCGACTCACAAACATATGATGTCTTACTTTATTATTATTACAATAGCTGTGCCTTTGTGAGGTCAGACAGACGACAAACTTGTTGGCCATCAGCTCCAAAGTTGTTTGGATCAAGCCATTGGACAAAGGCAGCGCGTATACGTGCGTTGTACTCACTGTCCAGGATTGAGTACCAGTTGGTGTCTCTGTTGCGACCTTTGTAGACGATAGCCTGGCGGAAGGTGCCCTCGAACGTGAATCCATAGCGGTCGGCAGCCTTCCTCGACAACTCGTTGAGTGAGTCGCACTTCCACTCGAAGCGACGATAGCCCAGCTGGTCAAAGGCGTACTTCATCAGCAGGAACACAGCCTCGGACGACTGGCGCGTGCGCTTGAGCAGCGCGGAGAAGACGACGGAGCCCACCTCGATCGAGCCATTCTTGGGGTCGATTCGGATGAATGCGATGGTGCCCACGGCCTTGTTCGTTTGCTTGTCGATCACGGCAAAGTGCATTGGGTCTTTGGTCACCTCAAACACAGTCTTGACGATATCATAGTATGATTCGTATGTGTTGAATGGTCCGTTTGCCATGTAGGTCCATGTCTTGTCGGGGTTTGTACCAGCTTGGAATGCTTCATAAAGCTCAACAGCATGCTGGTCTGCGATGAGAGGCTCAAGTCTACAATATTGACCATCAAGCACTATTCTCTGTGGTGACTGAGCAGGCTTCCAATCTGGCAGACCAACACCAATCTCTTGTCCATATTGATTAATAGTTGTTGTTGTTGTTGCTACAGTTGTGTTTTGAACAAGGTCTACTGACTCCATCCTTCTCTTCTCTTTCTCGTTATACTTTGTTGTTTGATATTATGTGTATTTGCTATTTTTTATTTGGTTTGAGGCCTTGATAAGTCATGAATGAATTGATTGAGTGGATTGGGTATGTGTGGACCACATGCCGACGGTCCATCAATCGTCAATCTCAACGTGTCTCATAAATAAGTATCTGACTGTCTATGAATGAAAGTTTCAACTAATTTTGGTGGATCTGGTTTTATTTGATAAACTTCAATTATGGGTCAAAGTCAAATTCTCAAGTCTTTCTGCCAACTTGCATCTTCATTCACTCTCGATTACATGTTTAATACACTTACTTGAGCGAGTCGAGTTGAATGTATTCTTACTACCTACTTTAACATACATATATTATTATCTCTTTACAACTAACTTAACTACATACATATACACATAAACAACAAAGAACAATGGTATGAGAGTACACTCAAATGTTTGAATGAATGAATGATGGATGGTGCATAATACTAATAATAAACTGGATTGTGATTGTATAGTCAGCATTTGAGGACTTGGGCGTAATGCCAGAGATTATACAGGCCGTTGAAGAACTTGATTGGATCTTGCCAACTCCAATTCAACAAGAGGCCATCCCATTGATCCTGGGTGGAGGTGATGTCTTGGCCGTATGTACTCAACTCAATGATGATCATGACAATGAGCTCACCTTACTAACGCATTCACACACGGATGAACAATAATGAACGAGTAGGCAGCAGAGACAGGATCAGGAAAGACAGGCGCCTTTGCATTACCAATCTTACAGATCACTTATGAGTTTATAAACAATGTTGCTACGGTTCCATCGGATGCTGCAGCGATTGGTGCCACAGAGACTGATACAATGGATAGTGGTGACAGCGATAAGAATACTATAACATGGAGTGTGAATGATCGTGATAATGATATGTCAATCGATGGCTTGGTGTGTCAGTCACGTGCACCAGACTGGGCAGGCTGTCGAACCAACCTGGGCATCACATCTGGCAAATACTATTACGAGGCAACAGTGCGTGATGAGGGACTCTGTCGTGTTGGCTGGGCCATGAAGAAGGCTTCGCGATCAATTGGCACAGACAAGTTCTCATGGGGCTATGGTGGCACGGGCAAGCGATCACACATGGGCAAGTTTGAGAACTATGGCCAGGCATACGGCAACAACGACACGATCGGCTGCTACATCGACATTGACGAGGGTATCGTCGGCTTCACCAAGAATGGACAGGACTTTGGCCAGGCATTCCAGATGAGTGTGGCAAAGGGCACTGTCTTCTACCCTGCCGTCCTGCTCAAGAATGCCGAGATGTCATTCAGTTTCACCACAATGAAGCATCAACTCAAGGGCTTCAAACCAATCTGCGAGGCTGATCTCGTGAAGGAGGAGTCGGCAGCGCCTGCCGATAACAAGCAGCAAGCACCCGGCGCAGCCGGCAAAGGAGGCAAGAGTGGCAAGGGAGCAAAGAAGAACGCATCCGCATCAGACTCATCATCAACAAGCACAGCCAACACAATAAGGAAGCCACTATCATTGATCATTGAACCAACCCGCGAGTTGGCCGATCAGACATTCTCAGCGATTCTCAACTTTACCAAATACCTGACGCATCCAAAGATTGAAGCATTGCTGTGTCTTGGAGGCGAGAAGAATGTCAAGGATCTGAAGCGCGATGCATGTGACATTGTTGTGGGCACACCAGGCATCCTGGAGAAGTTGATCAAGGAGGAGCAGCTGGACCTGTCACACATCAGATTCTTTGTGTTGGATGAGGCCGACCATCTCATCAAGGATCATCTGCCCATCCTCAACTACATCTACAATCGACTACCCAAGGCCAACCTCCAAGTCCTCTTCTTCTCCGCCACCCTACACTCGAACGATGTCGTTCGCTTCTCTGAACAGATCACACGCACGCCAACCTGGGTCGACCTCAAGGGCAAGGACTTCATACCTGATGTAAGTCAATGATTGATCACATGGAATCATCCCATACCTAACTTACTCAATCAATCAAACATAGTTGATCACTCATTCATATGTAACAGCCGATCCAGAGAAGTATGACACACTTTGGAGGACACCACAACATAGATACAACACTGATGGCATACATAACAATGATGTTAAGCACTTGGATCGTCTGAAGACTGATGAGCAGAAGTCACAGGCTGTAAAGATGTTGAAGCCACACTTGCTGGTCAAGTGTATTCGTGCATTCAAGATGGACCAAGCACTTATCTTTGCCAGGACAAGACAGGACTGTGACAACTTGCAGAGCTTCCTAATGGAGTGCGGTGGAGGTCGCAGTGTACTGGAGAATGAATTCTCATGTGTATGTCTACACGGTGACAAGGGTACCCAGCTGAGAAAGGAGAACCTCGAGAAGTTCAAGCAAGGCGATGTTAAGTTCTTAATCTGCACTGATGTGGCCGCCAGAGGAATCGATGTACAAGGTTTACCATTTGTAATTAGTAAGTAGTGACGCGTCACTAGTGGCATGGCATGGCGTGGCGTGGCATGGCGCAATCAATCAATCAAACACTAACAACAATCAATCAAACAGACTACACACTCCCAGACTCGTTTGAGGACTATATACACAGAGTTGGAAGAGTAGGAAGAGCGGACAGGATAGGACTGGCAATCTCGATTGTGTCAGCGCACCAGGAGAAGGTGTGGTTCCACACTTGTCGCGAGAAGGGCAGAGGTTGCCATGATACTAGGATCACAAAGGAGGGCGGGTGCGCCATATGGTACGACGAGCCAGAGCTCTTTAAGCACATTGCCGAGACCCTGTCACCACTGGAGTTGGACGATAACTTTAGTCTGGGCGAGGATTCGATCAAGAACTTTGGACAGTTTGCCAAGGACAAGGCCAATGCACTTGGCTATCAGGCACACACCGAGCATCTACGTACAAGAGTTGACCAGCTGGCAGCATTGGAGGAGAGGATTCAACGTGACTTCCTAACGCTACCCAGTAAGATCAAGCAGCAAACTTCAATACTTCCAACTCCAATGGCAACATAAACAAGTTTAGATTTAGCAACTCATCCTTGTTTAATTAATTTAATTTCCAAACAAGGACAATCAGATCATCCTCAATATTGCAAGCCCTACCTGGTTCGTGGCACTCGACCACAACACTGCAGCTAGAGTCCGTAATGGCAGGGCAAAAATGGATGACCATCCTTTGATCACGACGCAAGAAATCAGTCTCCACCCAACTTCCCAAAGACCCTAGGCATTCTTAATGCGCTCACAATGTCAAAGACAAAAGCCCTCCTAAACTTCTAAGGGTGGAAGTGCATTACCATGCCCTACTGAATGAACTTAGAGAGAATCTGGCGATCTTCATTGGTTTGACCTTGTCCGATCGAAAGACCCTATTCTTGAGGACCAAAATAATATCATTATTATTATTATCCTATAAAATTATTATATTTAACAACTTAGAATTGATCAAATGGTTTTTGAAGAGATATTTTCTTGAAAGTAATTGATCAAAATATCTCATATTTCTTTGAATCAATCAACATCTCTGATCATCTTTGGAGCCAAACAGCATCATTAGGTATAACAAACTAACAATGAATAGTAGTAGAGATACATCAATATTTAAAGTACTCACCAATAGGGAGTTGGTCAGGATCATTATTATGACTTCAAGTAGGTCTATATATTCATTGTCTTACTTGAATGCCAGGATACATAAAGCCAGCGGTGGATCACTCACGCTAAAGATCACTGATCTTAACAACAACAACAACTCCAATTATGAATCCACTAACAACACCAAGAGTTTGTTTCGATCAAAGTTCAATCATTGGACAGACCCTTTAATCATTGTTCGTCACAAACATTTTGGATTGATAGACTATCGACTCAAACATGGACTGTTCCTGGACACCGACTTCACATCACCATATGTAATGGTTAGCATATGTAACAATCGGTCAATGCCAGATTCTACATTCTTGGCATTGTACAACAACTTCCGACTTCACTTCACCGATCGCCATCTCTTGGAGTATGCAGTAAAGAATGGCAACATGTTGATGGTTCAGACATTCCTCCATCAGACACATCCAGTGCAGTTCAAGCGTGGTGGCCATCAGTTGTTGAAGGATGCCGTCTCAAACGGATCATTCGAGGTATTCAAGTATCTGATTGATTCCGGTCTGTTTGACAATCAGTGGTTGGTCGATGGCTATTCAAACATAGCATATAATGTCTTTAACTCAACTCCCAGCATAGTTCGCATGGTACTTGACCCAAACAACTTCCCCAAAGACCTTGTCGACAAGTTAATATCACTCATTCCCGTCTACGTCAACAATATATTTGACATGAATGATGAGAGTCTTGTAATAGAGTTGATGCCAAGTGAGCTACCAGCATTCAAATCACATCAGCAGCAACGCATCACAGCTCCAGCTCCTGCTCATAACGATCCAAATGCCTACGAACTGCCATTTGCTCCACATGATGAGTTCTTCATCAGGCTTTCAAGGGAGCTCATCGCCAAGTCGATGAACTCTGCTCAATCAATCCTTGCCAGGATGGATGATAATGATTCAAGACTTGATGGGATCACACTCACCGACTCAATGAGTGATGAGGACAGGCTTCAATATGGCTGTGTGCGAGAGTATCTGCGCAAGTATGAACACCCATATCAACTCATGCGCCACTATCTCCCCTTTGGAGACTGCATGCTCATTCCTTACTTTATGGATGTGCTCTATCACACGATAGATGGCAAAACCATCGAGTCATACACATTGGTGATCAGCAGGATGTTGGCTGATATTGTAGAGGTTGGAACGGCCACCCAAACACGTATAGTCTACGAACATCTTGATGCCATACTATTGGAGCACTACCCTGAGCAGTCATACAAGACCAACGACCAATATATCAGAGATAGACTGTTTGGTGGTGAGCTGTACCACTCATTCATCATTTCAAAGAACAGTGTCAAGAGCTTGGAGGTCGTCAAATACCTCAACAGCATCAAGGCCATTCAGAAGAGCACATTGGTGGGACACTGGACAATCTGGGACTCGGAGTACACTGGCACACTACCAATGTTGGAGTTCCTCATCTCGCAAGACAACATTATATTCCCATCAAGTCTGTTGGTAAAGATGAGGTTCAAGGTGTTCAAACCATCATGGCTGGAGTTGGTGCTCAAGAACAAACCGGATATGATTGGACCAGAGATGTCGATGGTCATGGCCAACTTGGCGGCGGCAAGTGGTCGTCTTGACATCCTGAATTTATTGTTGGAGTATAAAATGGATACTCTCAAAGAGCATTCCAATCACATATTGGTATACTCATTAATGTTTACAAGTCCTCGATTTGATGTGATCAAGTTTTTGGTTGAACAAAGACAATTGGCAACATTCTCAACAAATATATTATGGAGGATTATTGGACTCCTTGGCAATGTTGCATTGTTGGATTATTCTTTGGATCATTGTGGTGATACTTTGGATGACTATCAAGAGACAAGACAGCAGTTTATACTAGATATGTTGGAGACAGCAGTGGAGCACAACCAAACTGATTTTATCAAACATTTCTACAACATATCGGAGAATGCACATAACTTGGAAACACCAATAGTATTCAATCATCGTCAAGCTGTGATCAATGGCAATGCTGAGCTGTTGGATGTATTATGTACATTCAATCAATTGAATAACTTTCCAAATAGTAGAGTCGATGGATTGATCAATCAATCAATCAAATCAGGCTCTATTCCAACATTGAGATGTGTGATCAAGCATCTGGAAGATATTGCCGAGCAATTGGATAGGATCAAGAAGGTTGTAATACCAAAGCACATCAAAGATTTGATCAACAAGTGTGATGTGGATATGTTACAATACCTATTTGACATTGGTGCAACTTTCAAGTTGACTGGACTTGGCAAGAAATATCTTTCAAACACATCAATCAAGTCAATAATTGATAAATATCAACAACAAATGAAAACTCCATCTTCAACGTCATCAAAGAATAACAAGAAGAGAAAGGATAGTGACCAAGAATCACAAGAGTTAGTGGAACCAGAAAAGGAGAATATTCAAAAAAAGACCAAAAAGACGAAATAAATAGAAAGGGAAACAAACAAAAACTAAAACTAACATCAATAGTAGAGAGACAAACATAAAAGCATCCTCAAGGAGAACAGAGAATGGTGATATCCTATTCCAACTTTGAAAGAATATATATATGGTCAATATAAATAAAAGAATGATCAACCTGTTTTAATTAATTGAAAGTGGGAGTTCAACGAATCAATAGATTGGAATTGTAATAAACAACATCTGGAAAATCGTTGAATCAAAAAATTACTGAATTGAGTCCTGGAAATATCTAAATCCTAAAAAGATTGAGATTAAGATATACAAGTTGGAAAATATAAATAAGGAAAAAGGAGAAAATACAGATAACTTGATTCGTTTTATAATATATGTAGATAAATATTTATTAGATAATAATACCAATGAACAAAATATTTGTATTATTTGTATTTGTAGTATTGTTCCAAGTATCCTTTGGATGTTTGAAGACTACAATATCTAGATATGGAGGACCTGGTAAGTCCGTATTGTCTGTAGATTCAGTTGACAATGGTCAGACGATTGTCTTTGACAATGATTCATTGATGGACTCAACTAGTTGCTCAGGATGGGTTATGTATTCCTGGGGCGGTTCACCAGACATTGGCCAACTCTGGACCAGACATAACTGTCAGAATGTTGGAGAGAATGAATTCTTTTTCAGACGTCCAGGATTCGACTCTGGTAAGTACTTACACTGATTATCAATCATCCAAGTTTTATCACTTGACTAATAAAAGTATGTTAACATGGACATATATATAGGTTGGCTTACATTCAACCAAGGTTGTCCAATCACAATCGATAATGGATACAAACATGCTATTTGTCATTCCGAGAACTATAGTTGTTAAGCTAATCAATCAACATTGTATAAAGACTATCTTGTCAATCAATCAACGGGATTATGAATACACTGGATAAAGAGGTTCATTCGAATGATAAGATTGATTGATGGGAGGCATCGATCCTAAGGATGATGGATGTTGGATAATGGAGAGTAAGAGTTGAATGAATGTACGACGTCGAGTTTGTTTGAGTTGGAGTTGGAGTTGGATGATGCCGTTGTCTGAGTTTGAGTGTGTATACAACAACCTATTATGCTGTTGCTGTTGCTAGTTGTAAGGTGCTGCTGAGTTTGTGCAGGATTTGAACTTGTTGATCGGCTGGCAGCATCATCAGGGCATTCCAAACCTGATCGATTTCAACGATACTGGTCTTGACAAACGTGAGGTAGTAAACATAAACAAACAGGCCCATGATGAATTGGCAGTCGGTTCTGTCTGTGATTCCACCATGTCCTGGGATGATTGAGTCAAAGTCCTAAAAAAGTGATTGATCGATTGATTGATTGATTGAGTGAGTGGATGAGCGAGTGAGGGTGTTTGAATGATTGGACATACCTTGATCTTGTAAGCTCTCTTGATTCCTGATGCAAAGAATCCACCGAATGGTGCAATGAGAGAACCAAACAATGCCAAGACGAATGCATGCAAGTGCATTGGGATGAATGTGACCGATGTAAGTTGGAGTCCAACATATTTCGCGAGGATGTATGATAGTTCCACTGGCAACACATATTCCTTTGGCACAAACACTGGATCAGTTGGACAATCCAATGTATCCATGAAGCCTGTGTCACCCTTTGGGCAAGTGACCCATTTGAATTGCATGAGGAAGGAGTTAAACTGTATGATTGATTCATTGATTGAGTGAGTGTTAGAAGTCATGCAATCAATGGTCCATGATCATTCATTCAAACATACCAAGTAGGCAAAGATGATTGTCCAGAATGTGGCGCCAATGAAGCCCTCCCATGTCTTGTTTGGTGAGATCTTCATCAAAGGTCTTTGAATGAACCTGAATGATTGATTGATTGAATTTGTGTTAGGATGGGGCTATGATGAGATGATGGACTCGCTAGAGAAGAGAGATATACTTACTTCCTTCCAAAAAAGAAACCATTCAAGTATGCAAAGATATCATTGCAGACGATGATTGAAACGGGTAGGATGAACCAGATAAGACCCATGTAGATGTTGGCGATGATAAAGTTGGACTGGACGACGACCATCATGAGGGTCATGAGAGTCCAGGTGAACTGCGAGAACTGGTAGCGATAGACGCCCTTCCTCAGCGTCACGATGAATGAGACAAAGCCAATGCAGTACAGCAGGAACGAGTGCCACATGTGGAAGTGAACAAAGTGGTTGAAGATGTCGGGCCAGCGCGTGGCCAGGCTGACCAGGATGGGCTTGGCGTAGAAGAAGAAGAAGGCCGACAGCAAGAAGTACCAGGCCAGCGTGCGGAAGCGCGGGATCTTCTTCTCCTTGGCTTCGATGTAGCGCAGCGACACCATCTCCTTGAAGACCAGCAGCTGCAGCGCAATGACAAAGAGCGAGACGATCGCGTGGTCGGTCGAGAGCACCACGGCAAAGAAGGAGATCATGCAGGCGCCCATCACCGAGCGCACTGCCAGCTTCTTGTATCTGGATTCGGGGGGGTCTGTTGGCTTGGCATTGTCAGCCGAGTTGTTGTTGGTAGTCGTTGCGCCCTGTTCATCGTCCGATGAAGATTCGTCCTTGCTCGAGTCGTAATCATCAGTCTGCTTTGCCTTCTTCAATGCTTTATTCGAAGGTGGTGATGTTGGTTGAGGTGAGCCTACACCAGTAGTAGTACTACCTCTATTTCTAATTGTTGTATTCGATTGCATCTCTTATATTTATATATGTATATATATATTAATATATTTGATTGAGTGATTGTTGTACTACTAACTAGCAAGCAAGTTATTAATTATCGCTCTCTTTATCTGTCTGTCTTATCTGTTTGTTTTATATTATACACTAACTGTATCCTTTCTATCTCTCTATCTCTTCTACACTTATAATATTGAATATGAATGAATGAATGAATAATGAATGACTCACTACTGGGTACAAATAAATGAAGAGAGAGAAAGACAAGTTCACCGCATAACCAACAAACACACACACACAAGCTGCAAACTATCTCTATCGAATTGATTTCGAAAAAGATGACCATCTATGGTTGCGAAGACAAACAGGCTTCCAATTTGGCTCACCACACACACACACTAAACATGATGATCTCGGGACTTGAATCCCTTTATTCTTTGAACTTTGTGTGTGTTCGGCTAACTCTACACATATTAAATGTCAATGACACTGACACTGACATCGATGTGGCAGTCACTGACTCGGTTATCAGCCACATATGCAAGCCTTACAACAAAGAAATCGACACATCAAAATTGTAAAGTCAGACTAATCTTGACATTTATGATAAATGTTGACAACGGAGTTTCTCATCAAGATAGATCTATCCAGTCACTATATATTGCTACAAACTTGTCAATATCTTCGTCTATCAAGGTCAATTATCTGATGGTCAACAAAGAATGAAACATCGACTTGGGAGTTTGAGACCAAAAAGACCCAAAAACATCATATTTCTTTTATTTTGCAAAAATCTAATCTTGATCGATTCATCATGATGGACTATGGGCAACTCAATCCATCCAATACAATCACATTCATTCATCTTCGTTTAACAATATTCATTCATTCATTCGTATCATATACACATATATATATTCAAAAGATCTTTGTTGTATTATTATTAATTATTTATAAATATATTTTGTAAAACAATGAGCCAGAACCCATCACAGCAGACAGGCTCAGGCTACCCCGCCTATGGCTCAGCACAGTATGGTCAGCAGCCACCAGGTCAATACCCACCACCACAAGGTTATGGTGCATATGGTCAACAACCCCAACAACCTGGTCAATATGGTCAATACCCACCACAACAACCTGCTGCTCACGGTCAATACGGTCAGCCACAACCTGGCCAATACGGCCAGCCACAGCCTGCTGCACCCGGCCAATACGGACAACCAGCACCCGGTCAATACGGACAACCACAGCCTGGCCAATACGGACAGCCAGCTCCTGGTCAGTATGGACAACCACAGGCTGGTCAATATGGCCAACCACCAGCTGCTCCCGGTCAATATGGTCAACCACAGCCTGGACAATACGGACAACCACAACCCGGCCAATATGGCCAACCACCAGCGGGTGCGCCAGGTCAATATGGCCAGCCACCAGCTGCTCCAGGCCAATATGGCCAGCCTCCAGCTGCTGCTCCAGGCCAATATGGCCAGCCTCCAGCTGCAGGACAATACCCACCACCTGCTGGTGCAGCACCAGGTCAACCACCAGCATCAAGTCAATATGGCCAGCCTCCAGCTGCCGCTCCAGGTCAATATGGCCAACCAGCTGCTGCTCCCGGTCAATATGGTCAGCCTCCAGCTGGAGGACAATACCCTCCAGCAGGCACAGCACCAGGTCAACCACCAGCATCAAGCCAATACGGAAAGCCACCAGCAACTACAGCCCCTGGTCAATATGGACAGCCACTAGCAGCTGGCGCACCAGGCCAATATGGCCAACCACCTGTTGCAGGTCAATACCCTCCATCGACAACCACTCCAGGTCAGCCAGGACAATACCCACCACCCGCTGGACAACAACCATACGGTGCTGCTCCAGGCCAGCCAGGTCAATACCCACCACCTACTGGCGCACCTCCAGGTCAATATCCACCACCAGCCGGACAACCATACGGTGCTGCTCCAAGTCAGCCAGGCCAGTACCCACCACCAACTGGCGCACCTCCAGGTCAATACCCACCACAAGCCGGACAACCACCATATGGTGCTGCTCCAGGCCAGCCAGGTCAATACCCACCACCCGCAGGCCAACCATACGGTGCACCAGGTCAGCCAGGCCAATATCCACCCGCCGGTCAGCCCTACGGAGCTGCCCCAATGCCAGGCCAGCCAGGCCAGTACCCACCACCAACTGGCGCACCTCCAGGTCAATACCCACCTCCAACTGGCGCACCTCCAGGACAATACCCTCCATATGGTCAGCCTCCCGCAGCAGTCCCAGGCCAGTACCCTCCCGCCGGTGCACCCCCAATGGCCGGTCAATACGGCGCACCACCAGCAGCAGTCCCAGGAATGCCTGTGCCAATGACTTGCTCGCCTGTCATGGCCGGCGCGCCAATGATGGCAGGAGGTGCCGCTGGCATGTCCGGCGTCAAGTTCTTTGATCACGTCAGGAACAAGTTGCACAGAGACTACACATTGATCATTGACAAGAGTGGCAGTATGGCTGGTTCCCTCTGGACTCAGGCCGCCGTCGCCGTGTCCAAGATTGCCCCATTCGCCTGCCAGGCCGACGCCGATGGAATCACTGTGTACTTCTTCTCGTCGCCCTCGCCTCGCCACCCCAAGTACGAGAATGTTCGCGACGCCAACACTGTCAATGGACTTTTCCAGCGCGAGCGTGCCAGTGGCACAACCGATCTCTATGGTGTGTTGAACCAGGCCATCGAGGACCACTTCATCAAGGGCAACAGACCAGAGACCATCCTTGTGATCACTGATGGCACACCAAATGACGCCACAGCCGTACAGAGACTGTTGATAAACACTGCCAACAGGATAACACGCGACGAGGATCTTTCGATATCATTCGTCCAGATTGGACGTGATCGCAGCGCAACCACATTCCTCAAGACATTGGATGACTACCTCACCTCACAGGGTGCTCGCTTCGACATTGTCGACACCCTGACCATGGATGAGATGCACAACATGTCCTTCGATCAGATCATTGCCAAGTCAATCGCCGATTAATTAAAAACCTACATACCCTTTACACTTTATAAGGGACAACCATTCATTCATTCTTACCCTCGCTCTCGACCTCGCCCTAACGTACATTGTGACAGACATCTAACGTTTATTGAACGACATTACTTTTGTTGGTACTTGGCCCTCAGCTGCTTGGCAACCTCGACCATGTTGGCAAGTGCAGCCTTGGTCTCATTCCATCCACGTGTCTTGAGTCCACAGTCTGGGTTGACCCAGATCAACTCCAATGGGATGTACTTGAGCATCTGTTGAACACGCTCAGACATCTCGTCAACTGTTGGTATTCTTGGGCTGTGGATATCGTACAGGCCTGGTCCAATCTCGTTGGCATAGCCATACTGCTCAAAGGCACGTAGCAGCTTCAGGTCGGACTTGGAGTTCTCGATGGTAAGCACGTCGGCATCCATGCGCTGGATCGATGTGAACATGTCGTTGAAGTCACTGTAGCACATGTGTGAGTGGATCTGAGTGTCGTCACGCACGCCACACGAAGCAAGCAAGAACGAGTCGATGGCCCATCTGAAGTAGTCGTCCCAGTCAGCAATGCGCAGGGGCAGGCCTTCACGAACGGCAGCCTCGTCAATCTGGATGCAGGCAATGCCTGCGCGCTCCAAGTCTAGCACCTCATCACGGATGGCCAGACCAATCTGGAAGCAGGTCTGTGAGCGGGGCTGGTCATCACGAACGAACGACCATTGCAGGATGGTGACGGGACCGGTGAGCATGCCCTTCATTGGCAGCTTGGTGAGCGACTGTGCGTAGGTGGAGTAGGCAACGGTCATGGGGTGTGGACGCGAGACATCACCAAAGATGATGGGTGGCTTGACGCAACGACTGCCGTACGACTGGACCCAGCCGAACGAGGTGAACACGTAGCCGTCGAGGTGCTCACCAAAGTACTCGACCATGTCTGTGCGCTCGAACTCTCCGTGCACAAGGATGTCCAAGCCACACTGCTCCTGGAACTGGATGCACTTCTTGGTCTCCTCGTTGATGAACTCGTCGTAGGCACTCTGGGTCATCTTGCCAGACTTGAGTTGGTTGCGTGCCAGACGAACCTCACGAGTCTGTGGGAACGAGCCGATGGTCGTTGTTGGGAACAGGTCGGGCAGGGTGGTCAGACGGGCGCGCTGGGCGATGCGGCGCTGTGGGTACTTGGTCGAACGAGTGAACATATCTGGGGTGAGGTTGGCAACACGTTGCTTGACGGCATCGTTGTGGATCAGTGGCGAGACTGAACGGCGTTGGATCGAGGCTTGGTTGGCCTCGTATTTAGCGAGGAGGTTGGCGTCCTTGGCCAGGTCAAACTCCGCGTTGGTGGCAGCGGTGAGGAACACGATCTCGTCCAACTTCTCGACGGCAAAGGCCAGCCAGTCAAGCACCTCAGTGCGGACCTTTCCGGCCTCACGTTTCAACGAGTGTGGTGAGTGGAGCAACGAGCATGATGGTCCAATGAGGACACGGTCATTTCCAAGCACAGCAACGACCTCCTTAATAATGGCCACCTTGGCCTTGTAGTCGGACTTCCAGATGTTTCTTCCATCGATCACACCTTTTAGTTGATTGATTGAATGAATGATCGAGTTAGATATTGAGTGATGGGCGTGATTGAATGAGTGATGAGATACATACCAATGGAGAGCGACCATGTGGCAGGGAGGTCCTTGGCAATGCTGAGGACTTGGTCGTGGGTACCACGAACGCAGTCGATGTGGAGGGAGTTGATGGGCAGGGTCTTGAGGAGGGCAAAGTTCTCACGGAGTTCACCAAAGTAGGTGGTCAACTGCAACTTGATAGATGGGCATGCTTGGCGGATACGGTTGTACGAGGTCTCAAGAGCCTTGAGCAGCTGTTCACGGTGCACCTCACTGTCCTTGATCAAGTCCAGACAGAGGATGGGCTCATCGAATTGGATGTGTTGGACACCGGCCGCGGCCAACTGCTGGGCGAGCTGCTCGTAGAGTGGCAGCAACTTGTCCAAATGGACAATGCTGTCGAAGCGTGTCTTGTATGGTGTGGCATGGTCTCCGGACTTGCCAAGCAACAGGAATGTCAGTGGACCGAGCAGGACGGGTCTGGTCTCGATGCCCAACTGCTTGGCCTCAAGGTACTCGCGTAGTGGCTTGGGGTGTGGGGCGAGGGCAAACTGCTGGTCATGGGCAAACTCTGGCACGATGTTGTGATAGTTGGTGTCGAACCATTTCTTCATCTCCATCGAGCTCACGTCGATCTTGGTGTTACAATCAACGTGGGCAGAACCGAATGCGGTACCGGCGGTTGAGGACGAGGCTTCAGCGGCAGCCTTGGCAGTCTGGTAGCCGCGGCCCATGGCAAAGTAGGTCTTTAGGCCGTGGATGGCTGGGTCGTCTTTGGCGGTGAGGGCTGGCTCCGAGTCAACGACCACTTTGTAGCGAGGTGGGATGGCACCAAACAACAAGAGATGGTCGAGGATCTGGTCGTAGAAGGAGAAGTCGTTGCTGGGGATCAGGGTGATGCCGGCATCACGCTGGAGCTTCCAATGGATGGCGCGCAGCTCCTTGGACTGTGCCAGCAACTCGTGGACATCAAGCTTGCCCTCCCAATAAGTCTCCACTAATTTCTTCAACTCACGGTTCTCTCCCATGCGTGGGAAGCCTAGATTGGTAGCGGTGGCTGGCATTATTTATATTCTAATTATTATTATTATTTGTTTGAGGTAAGTAGAGGTAGGTTGGTTAAAGAATGATCCAGAATGCAAGCCAAATGATGTCCAATTTATAGCCATCGTCCCTCACTCTACCTTCCACATTCCTACCTAAATGCTCTTCCTCGTGCACGCAAGTCAGAGCTTGCAAAGACTGGCCTGTCCAGCCTAGCGACACACATCTAACCCATTAAGTACCACCTAACCTAACTTGTTGACAACAATATCCAATGACTATATAAACACAACATGCGATCGAGTTGTGGCCAGGTCAGGGGCAACGGAGCCAAGCCAAACTAACGGTCACACACTCTCTTGAACTTGAACTGAACTGAAATGAACAGAACTCGAGCTCCAAGCTCAAGAATGAGTGAGTGATAGAGTGAATTAGTTAATAAGACATTGATTGGATCGGGTAGACAACGGGCCGCCAAAGCCAGGGAGGGCACCCTATGCGCCACACTTGAGTGATTGATTGATTGATAGATTGAATGACTGCCGCTGTCTCTGGTTGATTGATTGAATGAAAGAATGATGACCCGTGATGTTCCAAATTTGGAAGCCTCGCGGATAGCAGTACCACCCTGTTTCATTCACTGATCGTGGCATGGACGATGGAATGGTCGCAGAACTAAAGAGTTAGAGAGAGAGCAAGTTGACCAATGCATGCAGCCATGAGGGTGAGATGAATGATGATGCCAATGTACATTATGTTGGAGGCTGGCTAAGCTAAAGTGATAAGATAAGAGATGAATGACGCCGGCGGGGTAGATAGGCAGGTAGGCTAATGTAATGGCAGTGGAGGATGGGTAGGAAGGGTGAGTCACAAGTGGTTCCCAGATTGAGTGGCCCAACGCGATGTATCTCCTCGCTTCAAAGATAAAGTAAAGTTAAAACAGATATTTATGTTTATGTTTATGTTTGGGAACGTGTACAAACCTTGTGTTTATTGTTGTTTGTGTATGTTGTTGTGCACTCGCACCCGTGAACGACTTGACAGAGTGATGTGCATTTGAAATCATTTGTAGTTGTTTCTCTAATAGAGATAATAACAATAAACAAATACATATATTCTCTTTACATACATTCATTACTCTCCTAAATCCATCTTGTTAGTTAGTTAGTCTAGTTAGTTAGTACAATGGTTCGTTAGTCTGGTTAGTCTGTTAGTTAGTTAGTTAGTCTGTTAGTTGGTAGCAGCTCAAGTGTTTGTTGATGTCTCTTACTCACCATGTTGAATATCAAATGCTTGCCACCATGATACTGTTGCAGACATAGGTATTATCGATCACAATTAACAACAACAACAACAACATTTCAAAATGATCCCTCTTGAATCAATGCGACACAACAAAGATTGGCTTGTCTTGCGAGGTTAAACCTTACTCAATGTCAGACAGAGGGAATGAATGAGAAGAAATTAGACGATGCGAATTGTCGAATGATCGAATGATCGAATGAACGAATGAATGAATGACGAATGAACGAACGAATGAATGAATGAATGACGAATTAACGAATGAATGAATGAATCAATGTATGTAGAATGAACGAATGAAGGAATGAATGAAGTTAACGAGCGAATTGTAATAGTAGATGTTTGATGAGTCCCTTTAGTCTACTCATTCAATATCAAGCTTGCGACAAGACTAATCACAAATTAGAGAAAGACAGACAGAGTTGACAGACAAACAGACAGATTTGACAGACAGGGCAGACAGACAGCGAGAATGATTTTTGTACTTGCAAGGTTGAGGCGAAAACTACCAGATGACCTGTAATGATCACTAGTAACATCGTTCGAGCTGCGTTTATCAACAGTCGAGGTGCGCCTTTCACACAAGTCCCAGTGTGTGCATCTCCAATGTTGACAAACGCAGTATTCACCTCTCATTCTCACAGAGAATCGAACGATCTTGTTGGTTGGTTGGTTGAACAAAGTTGGCATCACATGATCGGTTCAAAGCTCAACTTCAAAGATTTTATTATTGTGCAGAAGGAACATGGAATTTGATTGATTGATGGATCACACACATTCTTGATGGTGTGATCACAATAACTACAATCGATCACTTTCAACACAACATAACATATCGATCAGATCAATCAAAGAGATATATATTTTATGGATGACCTACCAACGATCGTACTAAAAGTGATCATTGGTCACGTTGACAGTGTATTGGATGCAGCTTGTTTGTGTTTGACAAACAAGAGACTATTCTCGATATTGTCCTCGCTACAGATACCAACACTGGCACTCAGCAAGACACATCTTGAAATCAACAATGTTATTGATTATGAACATAATCCGGCATGCTTCGAATCACAACAACAACAACAACTGACATTTGGTCAATCATGGAATCAACAACTCCAGCCTGGATGCCTGCCCCTGATGATAACCTCCATATCCTTTGGCGACCATTACAATCAACCTCTTCCATCGATGGCCATCAATATACTACCGCGATCACTACTCACTCTCACGTTTGGCGAAGACTTTAATCAGCCCATCGAGAAGGATATTCTGCCCCAGTCACTCACCAGTCTCTCATTTGGCAATAGGTATGACAGAGCTATTGCGAAAGATGTGCTACCTCAATCACTGCTCACTCTGGACATGGGCAATGAGTTTGACCAGCCTCTTGCCCTCCCCCCAGCCCTCACATGGCTGGACCTGGGTGGGTTCTTTAATGAACCCTACGACAGTCTCAAGCTATCGACTTTGAGCGCACTGGGCACACTCATTCTGCCAGATCACACATCTCAGAACCTCTACATTGGAATGTTTCCAAACAGTCTAACATCGTTAATTCTTGGATTTTACTTTGATAGCCCGCTCAAGTCTGGTGTGCTGCCCCAATCGCTCACGGAACTAGTGATACTTGGGGAGTACACGAGCCATTTGATCAAGGCAGGCACACTCCCATCATCATTGCGCACACTCAAGTCGTCGATATATCGTCCATCATCACTCCAGCTTGAGGCAGGCAGTCTCCCAGCCTCACTCACTTCACTAAGTTCCGTCAATAGAAGTGGATTGCCACTACTTCCCTCTGGCCTCAAGACACTGGTCCTTTGCGAAGGCGATGGTGATGAGGATGACAATGGCATGGTCATCAAGCCAGGCATGCTGCCGCCCTCGTTGACCGAGTTGGACATCGTAGAGAATACACAGGCTTGCGATATTGAGGTGGGCGCGTTGCCTCGCACACTCAAGAGTCTGAGGATGAGGCTTGGATTTCGAAGTCCACTCATACCTGGTGTGATCCCAGACTCACTCACAGAGCTTACACTTGGCACGAGACATGATGGTGACGTCGTACCCGGTGTGCTACCTCAATCATTGACTTCACTACACATTAGACAACCGCTAAATGATTATAAGATCGATCAATATCCTAGTGCACTCAAACATTTAACATTGAGTAATCATCAATTGGACATGGAAAGCATGCCTGCCACCCTGGCCACACTCACCATCGACTCGGTTTACAACATATCATGGATCAAAGTGAAGCCAAATGACAGCAAACTCAATCATCTGGAATTGGTGTTGGTGATGGGATATAAGCATTTATCGACCATTCGTGCACTCAAGGACATTAGATTATTGATCAAGACTGTTCCCAATGTGAATACATTTCATCTCAAGAAATTGATGGTTGGCAGATCCAACCATGATGTTTACATTCGCAAGTTGAATGACATCACCTCAATATGTACAATTACCAAACCATCACATTATGTACAACAATCAAACATCATCACCTATATCAATATCATTACCATGGACAATCATCCAATTAATTAAAAATTAATATTTACATTTATGGTTTATGGAGGTTTGATTCATCCAAATTGTCACGCGCCAAAATTTGAAAATTTGAATTTGAAACCTTTTACAACAGTTAAACAACGCTTGGAATGATTTGGTCGCATGAGTGAGAGTGAGTACAGCCCATGTGCCAAAGTAAAAGATTGTATTGAGTTAATATATTATACTTTCACAAACAAACAAACAGAGAAAGAGTTAACCAAGTTGAAGGTTGAATGAGTGAGTGATTGAGCGAGCGACTTAGAATCAGATACAGTTACAGATACATACATACATACATATAATAGTTAGATAGATAGATAGATAGATATAGAATATATAGGATGGGATCACTAGCAGTCGTTCAACA
The DNA here is from genome assembly GCF_000787575.1 of Acytostelium subglobosum LB1. NCBI lineage: Eukaryota > Evosea > Eumycetozoa > Acytosteliales > Acytosteliaceae > Acytostelium > Acytostelium subglobosum. The sequence continues at coordinate 584,509 of NW_012236517.1, read as the reverse complement.
GTTGCATACACTCTCATTGGATCCAGATCACAGAGAGTTCATCGTTAAGGACCAAGGCTGTTTGCCAGCTTTGGTCATGTTTTTGTCATCGACAGAGGAGGCCGTCGTATCGACCACACTCGACACACTCGGTCTGTTGGCCCAGAACGATAACAACCGTCCACTGATGCTTAAGGAGCCTGGTCTCATGTCTGGCCTCAAGAAGTTGGCCACCACCTCCACCGACGACAACGACACCACCACAAACAACAACACCATCAGAACACAATCTAGCGCTATTGTCGCCCAGCTGGAACCTCAGACACCACCTACCTCCTCCACTACGTTCCACGCCGCGCCCGCCCCCGTCAAGCTCCAGACATCGTTCTCCATGCTGGTCGGCGACAAGTTTGCCGGCGGCTCCCAGCACCGCGTACCCAACGGCGCCGCCTCCAACGCCAAGACTCTGATCTTCTTCATCAAGGGCATGAACACCGAGGCCCTGAAGAAGCAGGTTGAGGAGTGTCTGCTCAAGACCAAGGGCATCATCTCGTTCATGATCGACCTGCACACCTACCAGGCCACCATCCGCTGCACTATCGGCTCCGACGAGATCAAGGCAGCCATCAGATACACACTCGGTCTGCAGGCATCGCTCATGATCGATGGTCAAGAGGAGGTGGACAACTCGCCCGACTACCTGCCCGAGATCAACGGTGGCAACACAAACTCCTCCAAGAAGTCCAACTGGAGCTGGAACTCCATCGTCTCTTTCGGCACATCCACCGACAATGCCAAGCCTGCCAACCAGAACTGGGGCTGGGGTTCAATCTCAAAGGCACTCTTTGGTTAAGATGTGTTCGCGCGCGTGCGGGAGTCAACAATCAATCAACATTATTCAATCAATCACATCAATCACATCAATCACAACAACATCATAACAACATCAATCTGTATTTAACAACAACAACAACATGATAGTACTAGCGTGGACGAGAAGAAGCCTGGCTTCTTCTTTCGTTGTATAGAATAAGATCTATTCAACTCTGAATGACCAACCATCCATCCATCCGCCTCTGGCAACATAATAAAATATCCAATACAAGTCCAAGTCATGGTACTTACTCAACATCATTTCACTCAACCATTGCCCTCACCCTCGCCCTCGGACACAAGTGGTAATATCAAGGTTAGAACATATATTTAATGAAGTATATCATGGTTCCAATGTTGATTGATTGGATGGACAATGATGAAGAATCAAAGTTGAATGATTGATCAATGTTTCAATCTTAGATGTCAGTATCTCTTGAGTTTGAATAGTTGGCTTGGACAAATAATGTTGACGAATGGTCTCTTCAATCTTCTCATGCTCAACCAATGAAGAAGAGGTAGTAGGTGGATTGAACATTGTATTGATTGATATTATCTCAGACTTGAATGAATCAGTGTCTTTTCGAATCATTGACCTTGCCATTGAATGAAGATGTTTGAGTAGTCTTGACTTGGCACATTGTAGATTGATAAGTTAATGTATATCTATTTGAGATTACTTGACTTGGATGACTTTGTAGTATATCATGTAGATTGTTTAGTGCAACTAACAATTGTTCATCATCCTCTTGGAGATATTTAACGAATTTATGGATTGATTCAAGTATTGTCTTGAACTTGGTAATATTGAAAACTTGGAGCTATATTTATTTGAAACAAGACATCGTTTACCATCTTCATATTACTAATACTTTTATACTTCAATATTGGTTGATACTCTATTAATTGCTTGGTAGTGGAATCATTCTTACCATTCATCAAGTCATAATAATAATTAAAGAATTGTATTCTCCAATCACTTTGTCCAAGTTCATTTCTAAAGGAGTTCAATGCTGAAGTGGCATCCATTTCATTGAGCAATGAGTCGAGACTTGGTATTGTGGATGAAGACATGGTCTTGGTCATTGATTATCTATCTTTATACTTATATATACATAAGTTGGAATGGTAAATGAAAGAATGAAAGAATTAAATATTAATTCATGATCAGACATCTGGAATAATTATATTATTTAAATGTCCAATCTGATATCTTGATCATCAAAGAAAGAATGAATGTATGCATGATTGGTTGAGTGTCCAAGACCATCTAATATAAATATATATACAGATATCACTATTTAATATAAAGGTATGTTACTCCTGTTGTTTGAGTCGCCATAGTTCTTTACCAGGTGATGGATGAGACTGTGAGGGATCAAAGGGATGATGGTCAGACACTGATGATCATGTGAGCGAAGGAGGATGGATGTTCATAATCACCTGGTACTTACCAATATAAATATATAAAGAATGATACAATATAGAATGCAGTCTTTAGAGTATATCGCTTCTTGTAGACTGGCAACACACGGAATATCTCTGTTGCAAAGACTCGATGTTGATCATTGGTGTACCACATTATATGCATAACGACCAATGGCAGATTCCAAAGTATAAGATATATATTAAAGTGTATCAATAGTATCACTGACAACACTGAGTGAATGATATTCTCCAACTTGAATATAGGGTTCAATCTCCTCGCCAAGTCCACTGGGTTTACCAAGTCTGACTCCAAGTCTGTCAATGCAACGATCTACAACATTCATGTTTGTTAATATGTAGTCAGTGATCGATCAATCAATCAGTCAATCAATCAACATGTCATGTCGTTGGTTGAATGAGTGAGTGAGCGAGTAAGCAGAGTGATGACTTACACTAAAGACTCCAAAGAATACTAATATTGAGGTGATTACTAACACTACTAACCATAGTAATAAGGTGAAATCCATCTTTGTAACGCTAATATATATATGTATATGTTATGTATATGTACAAGTGTAAATAAATAAATGAAGAATGACTAGTTTGAAGATCATTCAATGTCAATGTTGTCCAAACCCATAAATTGAATTGTAATTATTTGAACTTCAAAGTTTTAACAAGATAACCCTATTTGAAAGTTGGCGCGCTAATAATAGTTCGTGGAAGACAATGAATAGTCCCTCAACTTATTGTCAATATAGTCAGAAGAACAGATATTACTTATACATACATATACATACTTATATACTTATATACATTATATAATATATTAATATGTCGGACGATGAAGATTGGTCACCATCCTCAGATGAGGAGAGTGAAGATGATTATGTGAGCGAGGATGAGAAACCAAAGAAGAGGAAGGCACCAGCAGCTAAGAAGACAACGTCAGCTGCAACAAAGAAACCTGCTGCTGCTGCAAAGAAGGCCACAACCACAACAACAAGAAAGAAGAAGGCAGTGGATGAAGATGATGAGGATGAAGATGCCGCTCCAAAGAAGAAGAGAGCACCAGCAGCCAAGAAGACCACGACAACAACAAAGAAGAAGACGGCAGTTGATGATGATGACGATACATTTATAGTGGATGACGACGAAGATGACGCACCACCAAAGCCACAACCAAAGGTCAACATCACCAAGGGCAAGAACAAGACGGTCGAAGAGACCTACCAAAAGATGGAGCTGCTCGATCAGATCCTGCTGCGTCCCGATACCTACATCGGCTCGACCGAGAAGCAAGAGGAGGAGCTGTGGATCTGGGAGGACGAGCGCATGGTCAAGCGCAAGACCACCTTTGTACCCGGCCTCTACAAGATCTTTGACGAGATCCTGGTGAATGCCGCCGACAACCTCCAGCGCCCCGTGCCCGAAGGCAAGAAGAAGATGAAGAAGATCGCCGTCGAGATCGACGTGGCCACCAACCGCATATCCGTCTGGAACGACGGTCCGGGCATCCCCGTCGAGATGCACAAGAAGGAGAAGATGCTCGTGCCCGAGCTCATCTTTGGCCATCTGTTGACCAGCTCCAACTACGACGACACGGAGAAGCGTCTGGCCGGTGGTAGGAACGGCTTTGGCGCCAAGCTGGCCAACGCCTTCTCGACGCGGTTCGATGTGGAGTGCGCCGACGCCGACAATGGCTTCCTGTTCCAGCAGACGTTCAAGAACAACCTCAAGTCAAAGAATGAGCCAGTCAAGACCAAATACACAAAGAAGACCGACTACACACAGATCACGTTCTATCCCGACCTCTCCAAGTTTGGCATGCTGAGTCTGGGCGACGACGACAATGTGGCCCTGCTCACCAAGCGTGTGTACGACGTGGCCGGCTGCAACCAAGGCCTGACGGTCACGCTCAATGGCAAGGACATCTCGTTCAAGGACTTCAAGAGCTACATCAAGGTCTACTTCAAGTCGGTGGACAATGCGCCCGAGGTCTACTATGAGCGCGTCAACGAACGTTGGGAGATCGCCATCGCCCTGTCCATGGAAGGCCAGGCCAACCAGGTCAGCTTTGTCAACTCGATCTGTACGCCCAAGGGAGGCACGCACGTCACCCATGCGCTGGGCGACGTCATCACAGAAATTGGCAAGGCCGTCGCCAAGAAAAACAAGGGTGGCATGGAAGTCAAGCCGGCCTTCATCAAGAACCATATCTTTGTCTTTGTCAACTCATTGATTGAGAACCCTGCCTTTGACTCGCAGACCAAAGAGACACTCAGCAGCAAGATCACATCATTCGGCTCAACATGCCATCCATCTGCCATATTCCTCAAGAAAGGTATGTCATCACTAGCCCATCACTCAATCAATCGCCGGCAACTAACTCATTCATACAATCATAGTCGTCGACCCCAAGTCTGGTATCGTGGCTCAGATTATATCATACGCCAAGCATAAGGATGACCTGGCAATGAAGAGATCGACCACAGTGGTCAAGAAGGGCAAGGTTAATATACCAAAGCTGGACGAGGCTAATATGGCAGGAACTGCACACTCGGAGGACTGCACACTGATCTTGACAGAGGGAGACTCGGCCAAGACGCTGGCCGTCGCAGGAATCAGTGTTGTCGGATGGGACCACTACGGTGCCTTCCCGCTCAAGGGAAAGTTGCTCAATGTGCGCGATGTCGAGCAGCGCTCGGTGATTGCCAACGAAGAGATCAACAACCTCACCACCATCATCGGTCTGCAACATGGCAAGGAGTACGATGACGTCAAGTCGCTGCGCTACGGTCACGTGATGATCATGACTGATCAGGATCACGACGGCTCTCACATCAAGGGTCTGCTGATCAACTTTGTGCACCACTTCTGGCCCTCGCTCCTCAAGATCGACGGCTTCCTCGTGGAGTTCATCACCCCTATCATCAAGGTCAGCAAGAAGGGCAGCAAGCCAATCAGCTTCTTCACGATCCCCGAGTTCCTCAAGTGGCGCGAGGCCAACAACGGCGCCAAGGGCTACGAAATCAAGTACTACAAGGGACTGGGAACCAGCAAGCCCGAGGAGGGCAAGGAGTACTTCAGCAAGATCGAGTCACACAAGATCGACTTCTCATGGGACGAGACGGCCGACGACGCCATCGACAAGGCCTTCAACAAGAAGCGTGCCGACGACAGAAAGAAGTGGATGGAGGAGTTCACGCCAGGCACCTACCTCGACCAGTACGGCACCAAGTCAGTCAGCATCACAGACTTTATCGACAAGGAGTTGATCCTCTTCTCGATTGCCGACTGTGAGCGTTCGATCCCGTCGGTGGTGGACGGCCTCAAGACATCGCAGCGCAAGATCCTGTTCTCGTGCTTCAAGAGAAACCTCAAGAAGGAGATCAAGGTCGATCAGCTGATTGGATACGTGGGCGAGCACAGCGCCTACCATCATGGCGACCAGAGTTTGGCGCAGGCCATCATTGGCATGGCCCAGAAGTATGTTGGATCGAACAACGTCAACTTCCTCTACCCCGGTGGTGGCTTTGGCAGTCGTCTGAACGGAGGCAAGGATTCGTCAGCGCCTCGTTACATCACGACCAAGTTGCAGACCATCGCCCGTGCCCTCTTTTGCGAGCAGGACGACGCTTTGCTCACACAGCTGACCGACGATGGCAAGCGTGTCGAGCCCAGATGGTACATGCCCACCATCCCAACCATCCTGGTCAATGGCAGCAAGGGTATTGGTACGGGTTGGTCGTCCACCATCCCCAGCTACAACCCACGCGACCTCGTTGAGAACATCAAACGTATGCTCAATGGTGAGGAGCCCACGGCCATCATGCCATGGTACCGTGGCTTCCGTGGAACGGTCGAGTACGTCGGTGGCAAGACATCCAACTACGTCGTGCGTGGCACTTGGAAGAAACTGGATGAGTATCGCTTGGAGATCACCGAGCTGCCCATCGAGTACTGGACCGCCGACTTCAAGGAGCTGATACAACATCTGATCGACCCCGAGCAAAAGCAGAAGCTCAAGGAGACCAAGAAGAAGCTCAAGGACTTCAAGGCAGGCAAGGTCGCAACAACCAAGGTGACCAAGGCCAGAAAGACCAAGAAGAAGGGCGACGACGAGAGTGATGATGAAAAGCCAGGCAAGATATCTCAGCCCATCGTCAAGTCCATGTCCAACCAAGGCACAGAGGACTCGATCCACTTTATTATCGAGACTGTGGTGCCTGTCGATGAGCTTGACGTTGTCAAGGTGTTCAAGCTCGAGTCCAAGCTGGCCGAGACCAACATGACTGTGTTTGACGAGAATGGCAAGATCAAACAGTTCGCAACACCAATCGAGATCCTCAGGTACTTCTTCGATCTTCGTATGCAGTACTATCAGAAGAGAAAGGTAAGTTAATCGCACGCCACACTCACTCAATCAATCAATCACTGACACTCATGATCACGTACACCATATAGGACTACCTCTGTGACAAGCTTGGCGAAGAGTTTAGCAGGCTCTCCAACAAGGCGAGATTCATCCTTGCAGTTATCAACAAGGAGTTGATCATCTCCAACGTCAAGAAGACAGACCTCATCAAGAAGCTGAAGGAGATGAAGTTTGATCAGTTTGTAGGCAGCGCTTCAAACAAGGCCAAGTCGAAGCTGAAAAAGTCCAAGTTGGAGAAGGAGGAGGAGGAGTTGGCCGTCGAGTCAGAGAATGAGGAGGACGAGGGCGAGGACAAGATGGAGTTGGACAACGAGTCCAAGGGCTACGACTATCTCCTCTCGATGCCATTGTGGTCCTTGACACTGGAGCGTGTTCAAAAGATCCTCAAGGAGCGCGATGAGAAGAAGGCCGAGCTGGACGCCACCAAGGCAACAGCAATCTCCAAGATGTACATGGATGACTTGGACTTGCTCACAGAAGAGCTCGACGTATGTTATCGCATCGGGCATGACCTGCACACGAGTGCAACTTGACTAACAACCAAACAATCAAACAAACAGAAACAAGACCATGAGGATTCAGAGCTGAGAAAGCAGGGCGAGCACTTTAGGAAGATATCCAAGGGAAAGGGCACATTGGCAAAGGCAAAGAAGAGAAAGGCTGCCCCAAGGAAACCTGCCAAGAAGGACTCTGATGACGACTATGAACCCCCAGCGCCTGCAAAGAAGACGACAAAGGCTGCTGCTGTTGCACCAGCAGAGCCCAAGACCACTGGCAAGAGAAAGAAGGATGATGAGCCTACGACGACCACGACCGCCAAGAAGATCGACTCGTACTTTACCAAGGTTGCCCAGCAATCCATCAATCTGGATGATTCAATGGACCTGGACAAGGATGACGACGATGATGATGTGGACTTTGTACAGCCCGCCAAGAAGACCAAGGAGACAGTCACCAAGCCAGTCCCGCCCAAGTCCAAGGCTGCACCCAAGGCCACAACCAAGAAGGCTGCTGCTGCCACCACCAAGAAGACCACAAAAAAGAAGGCCAGCGAAGATGACTCATTCATTGACAGTGATGACGACGATGATGATACTCAAGACGTTGACGTAGCGACTCTCAACGTGGTCACTCGTCCAAGACGAGCACTTCCACAACTCAAGTACTTTGCCTCTGATGACAGTGGCGACGACTACACATTCGATGAGAGCGAATAGACATCCTCTCTTCATGTACCCTATCCACCAAACCAACGCAACAAACAGACAATCAACTCAACTCTACACAATACAATACAATACGGCATCATGACTGCCATTTGATTCATTGAACATATCACATATTTATTTATACTAGTTATTGTCTTGATGAACTAGTTATAAACTGGTTGGATCGGCAAAGAGCTGGTCTCGGCGATCCTTTGGCAGCGTTGCCTTGAGAATGGAGGAGTGGAATTGGTTAATGTTGTCGATGTACACGTGATGGCCGCTGTCCTCAATGATGACAACGTCCTTGATGTTGTCCATCTTCTCTTTGAGGATGACGCCAGTGTTGTGATCGATCCAGGTGTTGGAGCCGTACATGAGAGTGACGTCGATCGATGGGTGGATGGCCTTGATGCGGTTGATCAGCGGGTTGGCAGCCCAGCCGTAGGGCAGAGTCAGCAGACCAAAGAGGCACTCGCCAGTGGCTGGCTCGCGTGCATTGGCATGATATATATATTGAGCAACGCGATTCGGATGCGTTGTATTGTTCTGCATGCCATCGTCTGGGAATATGTGTTGGAATTTGTTCAAGAGATCCTGTCGGCATTTATATATAAGGTCCTGTCCAAATGGTCCAAACGTTCTAAGCATGCTTAGAGGTACCTCTGGGCTTACGAACTTGAATAGTAGTTTAAATCTATTGATTGATTGATTGAGTTAGTGAGCTGGTCCAACTTGGTCCTTGACTTGGTCATGCCCCTTTGATCAAGTCCAAACACGGGATACGTACGGTAGTGATATTCTGTCTTCATAGTTTGATGGACGCTCTGCGAATCCCCAGGCATCGGCCAATACAAGGCTCTTTACCTTCTCTGGATGTCTGAGAGTGAAACAGGTGGAGATGTATCCTCCCAGTGAGTGACCGAGTAGATTGAACTTCTCCAGACCAACCTGCTCAGACCATCCATGAATGGATGTGATCCACAGGTTCTCAGCCTCCTCACTTGTCTTTAAGTCCGAAACATCAGGTCTTGAACTCCTGCCAAAGCCCAGCAAGTCAATAGCATACTATAATGTTTGATTGATTGATTGATTGGATTGTTAGAGGAGGAGGCCCGTCTTGGATCTGGTGACCACACTCTCTATCTCTCTACATACTACTGTATAATGTTGTGCAAGGAAGTCTATGTTGGCACACCAGAAGCCGACACCGGCTCCATAACCATGTATAAGAAGCAGTGGCTCACCCTTGCCAGCCTTGATTGTGTTGATCTGATACTCTCCAACCTTGACCATCTTTTGTTCGAATGGAGTGGTGATGGTCTCCATAATCCTCTTCTCCGCGCTCTCCAGCTCATCATTCGAGGACTTTATCCACTTCCAGTTCTTCCATGAATCAAACATCTTTACTTATTTATGTGTGGCGAAGTTATATGTATGTTATATTATATGTATGTAGTACAAATAATACTTTGTTGTTATTGTTTATGTTGTTGCTATTGTTGTAAAATACAGGCGAGACGTGTGGACACTTGTTGTTGTGTTGTTGGGGTTGGGGTTGGGATTGGGGTGGTCGATATTGATGATGAAACGAATGATTAAATATCTGATGGTGTTGGTCTTTAACACGCAAACAAACAAAACACACTTGTTATCACTTTTAGTCAAAGCAATCACTTGTCTCTAACTATCTATCTTATGTTTAAACTTTAGTATTGTAAAACACAAAGTTATAATTTATATTCTATCTATATATCTAACTATATGTCACAAGGTTGTTGTTTGATTTGCTATTTGTTTGTTTGATTGTTTTCGTAATGGTAGTAGAGATTTAGTAGTAGTAATTCCGGATCACCCTACCACCCACTCTAGGCAAAGGCCGCCGATGCCTGCAAGGAGGTGGACCATCTGATTGATGAGTGATTAGTGATGAGGGGTGAGCTGCAAAATTATTTAAAAAATTCAAAACAATTGGTTGGAGGACCTTTACAGCACCAAAAGCCTCGATTTCAGCAATTTCATTGTCATTTAGATTGGAACTTTCCTACAGATTGTCCATCATCGGTACACACTTGAAGTGATCGTGGGCACAAAACTCTCATACATGGCCCACCAAAGTGCCCTCTTTGACCTTGCACACGCTCAAATATCCAGTTTTGACTCCACAATAATAATAACATATTCCGAATAGGTTCGCGATCATTCTGACCTTTGACTCCTCCTCTCCGTCCTCTCTGTGTATCTATGTAATCTCGTCCTACACCTAAGATGCTTAAACTAACCAAATAAGTAAGTGTCAGTTAATGATGATGATGTTGTTGATGACGAAGATCAAATGATCAAAAGACCAGTCATACAAGTTGATGGAAAGATTACTGTGTTGGGTCTTTATTTGATTAGATTTCAAACAGAGGTGTTATTGGAAGTTGTTTAAGAAGAGGCCCTGGAACATGTCCATCCATCCATTGAATGAATGGGGAGTAAGTGAGGCAGGGACCTATCATTGTTGTTTGTTGTTTTGGTTATCTCTAATATATCTTATTATTATTATTACTTTGTTGTATATGGTTATTTGGTGTTGTGATTTAACATAATGGTGTTGTGTTGTTGTTGTCCAGCAATCCAATCAATGATGTGTGTGGGATGGAAGGACGGTCTTTGGGACGACGACGACGCTTGGAAATATTAATCGTATGACTTTGGTCTTGGGTTGCGGCAGATTCTGACGATCAAGAACAGCGCGAACAGCATGGAGATGAACTCGATGACACCGACAGTGACACCGGCAGCACCAGCAATGTACATGTTCTTCATGACAAAGTCGACAATGACACCCTTGCAGTATGGGTAGTCAGAGGTGGCGTTTCTCTCGTTGGTGCCAGTGGAGTTGGACATGCAGGCGGGGCCACAGGAGTTGACATCCTGGTTCCAGCAGCAGCACTTGAAGTAGTTCTCGGCAAACTTGCGCTCGTCCTCGGTCGACTTGTTCCAGGCAATGCCCAATGGCTCGGCGGCATTGTTGCGGTAGGAGAAGGCGCCACCACCGACACCGATCAGACACACCAAGAGAACCAGCAGGAAGATTGTGTAGAACACAAGGCCGACCAGCTTCTCTCTGTAGGCAACGACGCAACCAACAATGGTGAGCACCATGAAGAACACACCAATGACAATAATGCCCGCTGGCAATGATACATTGAGTATGTCATTCAAATGTGACAGTTGTGACAAGGCAATGCCACCACAAATAACCAATACCAGTCCTAGTACCTATTTATTAATATAGATAGGTAGATAGTAATGTGATTGAGTGAGTTAGTTTAATGTACTATTACTATAACTAATACTAATACTAATATTACTAATACATACCCATAGGATGGCATTCAAAATAATCAAGGGCACCTTCAAGTACCTTGGAGTCTTTGGTAGGAGATCGGAAGTATCTACCATTTTATCAATACTAAATATTACTCTACTGGAGGAGGAGGAGGAGGGAGACCTTTAGGTTTTAGATGCTGCAGAGGAGAGGCTTTAGTTGTATGTTATATTTATTATATGTATATGTATATGTATGTAGAAGTTGTAAGCTAAATGGTTGTATTGTATGAGGTGGGTCCTCAATCATTCAATCATTATATTCATTCATTACATTCATACATTCATTCACATACGAGGGCACATGTGTATATTGCTTGCTCACTTTACACACACATGTGTTCAGTGTTAGTAGTAGTGGTAGGTATGAGCAGCATCTTGAGCAGCATGTGTGCGTAGAGGCGTGGCTGTAGCAAGGGGGTCACGAGTGATGAGAGTAGGTGTTTGGAAACACTTTGGTTGCATCCATCGACGTGGGTGTGAATGTGTGTGTTTGAGTGTTTAGTAACACTAACTTAGTTTGGCTAGTTATAGCCCCAGTTAGTTAGGTGAAGTGATCCACTTTCAAGGACTCTCCACTCTCACACACACTTATCTCTCTACTTTCAATGTGTACACATAAGAGAGATAGAAGTGTACAAATATATATTTATATGGTGTGTACACTCTCACTTGTCAGTCACGCCTTCCTTCAAAACTACGACTACTGATGGAGGCCACTCCACTGTGAACATTGTTGTTGCTGCTGACAACCAACCACAATAAAGTCCCAGCCAGCCAGCCAGCCAGCCAGCGAGTTATCGAGCCCAAGCCAGCGAGCCAGCAACGCACGTGATAGTATGAGTGGTGAATTCAAACATGCTCTAAAGGCTGTTGTTGCTTTAAATATATGTATGCTAGTAACAGAACAACACCTTTATCAACTATAGCGTTATGGTGCTGGCAACAACAACAATAACCCGCCCAGGCCTGATTGAGCAACTGAAGTTAATGAATGATTTCTAAGTTTATATACTATTCCAAATGGTTGATTGAGTATCCATTGTGAAGATCTAAATTGAAGTCTGGTCCAGTCCTGTACCATCGTCCGAATGAGTGAAATGTTGAAGGAAGTGAGTTAACTCCTCAATCAATATAATGAGATAATGATTACCATGTTAATTATCCTTGGATACCTGAAGAAATGGGAAGTCAAAGAGTGAAAAAAGGCGCTTAGTTTAAACAATGTGATGGAAGCGATCAAATAAAATGGACAGGTATAAGGGTATGTCAATGTCAATGTCAATGTCAATATCAATGCTTAGCTAATATCAATCAGTCCGATTGGTTGTGAATGAGTGAGAACCAACTAACTCAATACGTCTTCACTAACAACTCAGAAATTGGTATTGATTCACTTTGTTATGCACAAGGGTTGTTGGTGACCAATGAAGCCGTGCAATCAATCAACGATGATCTACATGATGAGATAATGAAGAACCTACAAAAGAAAGTGCGAGAGCTTGATAATGATGCTTGGATGTTCACTTCATCTTCTTCATCCTCGTCATCATTGGACAAGCTTGACAGTGGTCAGCAACCTCCACCATCAAACAGAAGCAACATACACAGACTATAGTATGCTACCATCACATTGATGATGTGGTGAATCTATAATCAATCAACGGATGGAGATCGGTCAATCTAGTCAAGTCACAAAGTGGAAATACTCCATCTCTCCAACAATCCACCGATCATTCATGGTGACTATCCTCTGCTGGTCAACCGCAACAAAGATATGGTCTATAAACAAGTCAGGACCCTAGATAATCATCATTATTGACAGACTACTTGGGATGATACATCTTTGAGGACTCTCCGCTGTCATGCAAAGAGCTTGGAAGTTCGAACTCGAGATAGCTAATGAATTTTTTTGTATTTAAATAATAAAATTTTCGCAAGAGACTGTGTGTGTGGATGGTGCACCTCGCTCTCGCTCTCTCGCAGTCGCTTGTGTCTATTCAATTGATGTGTTGTCTTGTTTAACCAGCTCACCTACATCAATCCTACATCCCCTTTAGAAAATGGTTGGTATCGATACATCCTACCTATCGCGATGTCAATCAATCAGCTATCAATGCGAATCGATCATCAATCAAACGACATGCTAGACAAACAATCGATTGTCGCGATATTGCAGGATACCTCGAATATAGCATCCAACGAAACGATTAAGATTCTAATACAGGAATGTTATTATCACATATAGGTCAACATCCCAAAGGCTCGTAAGACCCACTGTGACAAGTGCAACAAGCACACCCCACACAAGGTCACCCAATACAAGGCTGGCAAGCCAAGTCTCTTCGCTCAAGGAAAGAGACGTTACGACAGGAAGCAGAGAGGTTTCGGAGGTCAGACCAAGCCAGTCTTCCACAAGAAGGTATGAATCAACAGCATCCAAACATCTTGAAGGCACACAACAGGCAACAGCACTAGTCCAAACAACAGCGCGATCGCGAAGTATATAGCGATGAGATTATGAATGTCCGCGAACAACAACACATTAGCAGTTCACTTGATTGATTGATTGAATGATGGATGTGACCCATGCGATATGATACGATATGTTTCATTGAGATTTGGAATGGACTAGTTGGACTACACAGTGTAATGCTATTCGTGCGATACATATTCTAATACTCAATCAATCATTCAATCATTATAGGCCAAGACCACCAAGAAGATCGTCCTCAGAATGGAATGCTCGTGTGGTCACAAGAAGCAGCAAGTCATCAAGCGTTGCAAGCGTTTCGAGCTCGGAGGAGAGAAGAAGAAGAAGAACGAGGCTTTGAAGATCTAAACATCCTTATCGCATTAATTCTTTCAAACTCTTACCAGCATCAATAAAGGGGGCTTTGTTAACAGAATCATTCATTCATTCATTCATCCAGCCACAATCATTCTTGTGATTGAGTTCCTTTGATCAATGTTTGGGAGTATGGGGGAAGTGATTATGTATTTCCAGCAAACCTGGAACTTGATCAATCACTCCTCAATCAATTGTACATTCATTTCAATCAATCACATAATGTGTTGTGATAATGGCCAACAACTATTATTATATTACTTTCTCAACTTAGTGATCAACAATAGGCGAACTAAATTCAAATAATAACTTTTGTGGGTGGATCACAACCAGGTGTGCAGTGAACAGGAGTGATAGTGGAAAAGTGGGGTGCGTGATCCTTTGGTCAATCAATCAACAATCACGCTCACTCACCCATCATCACAACTTAAAGTTGTCCAAAAGACCATCGTCTGTTGTATACATTATATACCATCATTCATTCATACATGATCTCAATCAATCAATCAATCAATCATACATAGACACAAACACAAAGATATCAATCATATAACAGACATCAATCATATAGAATGGCAGTTATTGTATGCCCAGAGTGTAGCCAAGATTATGAAAAGGAAGCAAAGTATTGCTATAAGTGTAGACTGGCATTCACAGATGATCTACCAGAGAGTATAAAGAAGTACCTGAGGCCAAGAGCAATGCAGGCAACATCAGGAGGTGGTGGCATAGGTCAACGATCACACACAGTGCCATTGTCATCTAGTAGTGCAATGACAGACAAGTCAATGCTTCAGAGGAATGCCTCACAACCTGTACCAATATACAATTCAAAGAGTCACAGCAGTGGCAACATCAATCTCACTGGTGGTGTCGGATCAAACTTGATATCATCCTCATCGCCACCATCAATCAATCACATGGCCAACATCAATAATACAACGTCGTCATCCAAGATGACCACTCCCGTTCAGCCAACTACGACACCAAACAAGAAACAGCCACCACATGTACCATCACATCCTCTTCCAGCCGTGCCACACAGGCCACATGCCAACAGTGCGCCAACACAACCTACACAACAACATCAAACAACTCAATCACAAACACAATCAACTTCACCTCCACTTCCAGTTAACAACACTCCAGCATCACATCATCGCCAGCCACCTCCACCACCTTCAACGACCCCGCCTCAGACCGCGGAGGAAGCCGCGCCACCCAGCAGGAGGCCACTTTCACGTCGCATCCCACCGCCTCCACCCGGCAAGAAACTGGTGCGAGCTGTCTGGGATTGTATACCCGAGCAAGAAGGCGACCTAGAATTCTACGTTGGCGACATCATATCAGTCACGACCAAAGACGACGAGTCTGGTTGGTGGATTGGCACTCTCAATGGACGTTCAGGCCTATTCCCACGCAACTATGTAGAAGAGTACGAAGTCTAATTGGATTGATTGATCAAGATATATACATACATACATACATACTTTATTGCAATGAATGAATAAAGTTGAATGGAAGTTGATGATCGAATGGACTGGGAGCGACCAGCCACTACTGGTCTAATTAATTAATTAATCCCAACCAATGGCACTACTCTCCAACAGTGCTATGATTCCAATTGACAATGGGAAGAGACAGAAGACGACCAGTGCATGTATCATGTTGAAAGTGATACGGAAACTGCCAAGCAGTCCAACGGTCAACGTGACAATGAATATCACAAGGGTCTCTGCCGAGAAGTCCCATATCAGGCCTCGATAGTAGATCATAAACATGAGTATGCCAAGTGACACCAGGTTGTTGATCGCCACGGCGCCATACAGAGCCGAGTGCACCAATGATATGTGCTTTCTTTTCTTGTGTCCACTCAGTATCCAACTGGATACAAGCTCGCTGGCGTTGAGAGCAAAGGGTGCGACGATGAACGAGATGTAGAAGGGAGGTATTCCAATGCGCGCCGAGAACGAGGTGATGATGTTGACAAAGGCATCAGCAAAGAGGAAGACGAGGGCAGTGCCCATCACAAGACATGCTGTGGCCTTGAGGATGAATCGGCGTTTGCTGACGTCGTCCGCAGGACCCTTTTCGAATGGGTCGATGGTGAGGTCCACAAACTGATGTGATGATACATCCACATGTCGCATCAGGTCCTCTTCGTCCAGGTGATTGATCTTATTCTTCAGGCCATGGAACACACTACTTAAATTGTGTTGGTAGTCTACATTTGATTGTTGTTGTTGTTGTTCGGGTGGTGGTTGTAGTTGCTCTGTTGCCTGTTGTTGGATTGGTGGTAGATGTGGCGGCAGGTATGGTGCGCCTGAGCTCTCACCTTTGGACGACGGGTCCTCTGATTGACGAATTGCATCGAATGGGATATGTGCTTGTTGTGGCTGTTTCTTTTGCTCATGTTGGTGTGATGAGCTTGTACCGCCACTTGGAGAGTCGCACGTTGGTGGGAGGGGAGGTCGGGTGCCTGGAGGAGGTGGAGGCGGATGGAAATGCAGATGTGCAGCAGTTGGTGTTGGAGGAATGACATGATGTGATGAGTCCTTTACCCTCCTTGGGAATGAGAAGTTGATGTTCCTCCTGTTAAACTTGTCTGTTGGATGATGTACATGTAGTTCATCAATTGTTAGTTGTTGATGATGTTGATGAACTTGTTGAGGTTGACTATTAATATTATTATTGTTGTTGTTGTTCAAGTCATCAGCGTTGTTGGCGTTGACATTGTGGCGTAGATTCTTTGGTGTCATGTCAATGTCGACCAGGGTATCTGTGCTCACGACTTGTGAAGGTTGCTGTGATGTTGTGAGACCATGTGATGATGATGGCGGCAGTGGCTGCCTCTCATCGATCCTCTCCATGACGACACATGGCGCCGCAGGGTTGTTGGATGAGCCAATGATCTCACTGTCCAATCTCATTGGTTTCTTGATGGATGGCACACTTAGACATCGTTCGAACGTCCTTCGCTTCAGACCCATCTTGACCTGCACCGACACATGCCTCAGGAATTGATCCCAGAGGAATCGTTTCCTAATGAGATTGAGTTTGCGCTCCTGGTATCGGACATCGTACATCTGATAGATGCTGTACGTGACGAAGCCAACCATGCATATGATGCTGGCGGACAATGCCCAGTACTTTTCTCGCTCGTTGATCTTTGATCCTTGTGCCTCTGATATGAGGAATGCCAAAGTGATGATTAGATATGGCAGCAAGGTCAACATCATTATTCGACACAGTGTTGGTGTATAGGACATCACTGACACACCACATTTGCGCCATGACCATCCAGTATATGTCTTATTCTTGGCCAATCCTGTAATCTCTGAGAAGTCGCATCGACCTCTAAACACAGCAATTGCCCATGGTATTGTAATTAAGAATGTATTTCCTCCTGTTAAACTTCCAACTCCAACAGTCTATAATTGATTGATTGATTGGATGATGTTAGTGATTGATCAAACACTCATTCAATCTTCAATCATTCATGATATACCTACCACTTTGTGTTGTATCTCTAAGGGTGTCCCTCCCAAGCAACTGACCAATATGATGGCTGCATCTGGCAATGTGCCAAGAAGAGGCAGGAGTAGGCCTCCAATGATTCCAGGTGATAATACCTTGAATAAGTATGAGTGAGGGGTGGAGGAAGGACAAGCAAGATTAGAATGAATGGACACATCCACATCAACATCCACATATCCACAGACATACCTCTAATAAATATTCACTTCCAAGTGATATTAGACGTGAACCTAATCCAAGCAGGAATGCATATACTGCCATCAAGAAGATATCCGAGGATATCGTGCCAGAACACGGCAGCAAATCATTGCATATTTGCTCCGATGTAGCTGTGAACATCAATTGATAAGCTGCTAATCGCAATCGCTATAGTTTAGCTGATATTAACTGGAATATAATATATTATAGATTGGAATGATTATAAATTGGATATTAATGTTTGGTAACCTAGGCTCGAATGTATTTACCAAAGAGGTAAGTGTACACTATATCTCTAAATAATACCAAATACATAAACTAGTTTGGCTGACTGGATTGACAAACGGATGGATGGACGTATGTATGAATGTATGAGTGGATATAGATGGATGGATGGATGGATGGAAGGATGGATGGAAGTAGTAGTGTACGTGTATATTCTGTACTTCAACATGTATACAAGGCTACACTTTCCGACCCTTGTCTACCTGTCAATGTTGTTGTTGTTGTCGTCGTTGTTGACAGCAATGAATGAATGAATGAGAGCATGTCTAGCGTTGAAGCGTCGTAATGTCGACGGCCCTTTGTCCTGCCGTCCCTCTCTCTCTCTCTCACTACCATGCCAACATGTTCATTCATTCATTCACACATCCTCATCCACAAACACACTAACACCAAGATGGAATGGAGGAGAAGACAACGGGTAATCCCCTCGACTACGATGCGACTAATAGTGTGTGTGTGTGTGTGTGTGTGTGTGTATGAAGGAATGAAAGATTACCATATTTGTAAGCAATCTTACACATTAGTCGATTCAATGTCAACTGTTGTATTCTAGCCCGGGCTTTTATTTATCATAACCCATGTTCATTCATTCATTCGTTCAATTCAATTTCAAAGACACAACAACAACAATGTGAAAGAAAGAGATAGATAGAACTTCGTTTATGAATGGAAGTTGAATAACTTTATTGTTTTTAATTGTTTGTTTTTTTGATGACCCAAAACGAACGATTGCGATGATTTAATTTTCTTTTTTTTCAACAATAGCAGGTGGATGCATGGACGCGACGACGAACCCTTTCTCTCTCACTCCTGATCCCCTCGCGAGCTAGGCTCACTCTCACTCCACTCACTCACACATTCTCTCTCGTCTTTATAACAATAATCGTTCGTGCTGATACACTCTCAACTCTAACATACATACATATATTTATATATATATAAATATAAATCAACAATTCAATAATACTTGCTTTGTTAATTTTATATTAACTCCAACACCCTATATAACTACATAACATGGAAAGAGGAGGAAGAGGAGGACGTGGTGGCGGTTTCCGCGGTGGACGCGGTGGTGGCGGCGACAGAGGAGGTCGTGGCGGCAGCTTTGGCGGTGGTGGCCGTGGCGGCGGCGGCGACAGAGGAGGTCGTGGCGGCTTTGGCGGCGGCCGTGGTCGTGGAGGTGGCGACAGAGGACGTGGAGGCGGCGGTCGTGGCCGCGCAGGTTTGGGCGCTGCTGGACGTGGTGGTCGCGGAGGCGGTCGCGGAGGAGCCAAGGTCATGATCGAGGCCCATCCCAGATACGAGGGAGTCTTCTTGGTCAAGGGCAAGGAGGAGGCATTCGCCACCCTCAACTCCACCCCAGGCGAGTCTGTCTATGGAGAGAAGCGTGTCAGCGTCGAAAGCACTACCGGCGGCACCGATAAGAAAGAATATAGAATGTGGAACCCCTTCCGTTCAAAGATTGCCGCTGCTCTGCACAAGGGAGTCAACAAGATCTGGATCCGTCCAGGCGCCAAGGTCATCTACTTGGGTGCTGCCTCAGGCACCACCGTGTCGCACGTCTCTGACATTGTCGGTCCAGAGGGTGTTGTATATGGTATCGAGCTGTCAGCCCGTTCCGGTCGTGACCTGATCGGCATGGCCAAGAAGCGCACCAACGTCATCCCAATCATCGAGGACGCCCGTCACCCACAGAAATACAGAATGCTGATTGGCATGTGCGACGTGCTGTTCGCCGATGTCGCCCAGCCCAACCAGGCACAGATCGTGGCTCAGAACGCCGCGTACTTCCTCAAGAATGAGGGACACTTTATCATCTCTATCAAGGCCAACTGTATCGATTCGACTGCTTCCACCGAGGCCGTCGTCACCAAGGAGATTGAGAAATTGAAAGCAGACAACCTTAAGCCCCTGGAACTCCTGAAGAACCTCGACCCATATGAAAGACATCACGCTTTGGTCATTGGTCACTACAGACCACTACCAAAGGATAAGAAATAAATCAAATCTTACGATAACATCTTTATTCAAACGTCATCACATGTATATATATATATATATATATATATCTCTCTATCTCTTCACTATTGTGTCCAAATTCATTTATTTATTCAATCACATACATGACTTTGCAAAGGATGAGTTTGCAAAAAAATGATCAAACACACACTGAGTTAGTGAGTGAATGATTGCAAGTTAAAGGTTGTCACCAATCAATCAATTAATCAATCAATCAATTAGATATTTTTATATTTTATATATATTACAACAATGACAACTACAACTACAACAACAACAACAACAAAATCAATCATGTTAAATCCTTTGGAGAATGCCATGACATCTAGTGATGCTGTCCAATACTTTAACGGTGAAGGAGCTAAAGAGGGTATTCACAAGTTGGGTGGAGTGTACTTGACACGAGGCGTCATACCAGATTCAAGCCCAGTATTGAATGATCTAATGAATAACATTAACAATGGAATGGAGAGTTTGTATCAACTGATTTGGGTCAATTTTGAATCGTTTGTTCATAAAATTAACTAACATATAAATAATTAGAGAATAAATCAAACGTATATCTGAAGGGATCGTCGAAGGCAGACATTAGATATTACATTAATAGGATATTGGAAGAAATGAAATATCAGATACATGATGAGGCACGGGAGGCTCTTGTTGGTGCACATCTCGCTCTACATTGTTTTAGGGGAGGTGATAACAAAGAATTGGACAGTGTAAGTCATTTCATGTCAATCAATCAAACAATCAAATTCTAACATAATAAGATAATGATATACAATACACCAGGTGATTGAAACCAATATTACTAGTCACGATGGCAAAGTTGTCGATATTAGTGTTAATATGCATGTATTTAACAGGATGACAATGGTGCTTGATGGAGTTGATGTAAGTTATTTGAGTGTTAATAGGACAATCCAACAAACAATTATATATATTTATATATCTAACATTCAATCAATATATATATATATATATATATATATAAATATATATAAACAGGAAACTATCCTCGATTTCATCCAACCAAATCCTTACTCTCAATATGCTAAGGCAACCAAGACTTTGGAGGAATTCTCAAAGATGTCTATCAATGATTTCAATCCAAATAATGAGAAACTTCAGGCCATCATCTCATTGTTTGGTATAGCTTCCAGAGAGGATCTGATCAGGGCAATGACCAAGAGCCACATAGATGTGACTCAAGATGATATCAACAAATTTGAGGTCAAGAAAAGCTCAAAGGTCGGTGTATACAACCTTTATATGCTCTCCAAACTGATTGAACTCATCAATATCAAGCTCAACAAGGCTTGTCTTCAAGATCTCCCAAAGGATACTCCCGTGCCTGAAGGAGCAAGGGTGCTGACTTTGGTCCAAATCCCCTTGCACGATAAGGTCGGCATGGGATTGGCAGCATTCCTCAGGAATAGATTCGTCGATAACAATTCCGATCTATTATTCAAACAAACCATACCTTATCAGGAGAGGGTGATCGAGGCTGGTTTGGCCACATCAAAAGACAAAGTGACAGCTAGTCACACGGTAGCTGATTTCAATACCGCATCAGATTGTATTGTTAGAGCAGCTAAATCAATCGAGGGCTCAATATTCAGTCCAATGAGCAAACAAGATAGACATGGCGTCAGTGTATACTCCAATGGCAAGAGGGTTAGAATGGCATCATGCACTAACCAGAAAGTAAGTTAAGTTGGATAACAAAGTTGCCTTGGTTTTGATCAAGATCTTATTCTAATATTGTCCAAACCACAGTTCAGTATGGAGTTCGACGGACCAACCATCCTTAAAGACAGCGAACGCGTCTATCCTGATGAGTTCAGGAATTCTCTCATTTTCAATGACTACCAACATTTGTTCCTGAGTGATCGAGAGCTCTGGGAGCATAACCTATCATGCCACATGAGGGACGATCCATATGCTCACAACTATTTTGTCATTAACTTGGATGTAAGTACATTCAATCAATCAAATTATATATTTAATCAATTAATGAATATTTAAACTAAAATGTAAATATTTATTTGATTACAGTCAAGCACTTTGAGTGTAGAGTCGATCCTGGAGGAGACTGGCATCTCATTGTTGATAGACCTACCAATGAAGCATTGGACCAAGTATAGTCATGATTTATTCATCTCTACTTATAATTCATTGTTTACAGACAAGATCGTTGGAGATAAGGTGAAGAGAATCCTCCAGTTATTGTCCACCCTCACGGGTGTTCAGTACCGGGTTGGCAAGTATAAAGTGTTCATTTCTTCCCTTGTCGTAAGTATCAATTATTCTATTGATAGATTGACCTATTTGAATATTAACAACTACTTTAAAAGGTGGATGCCCTTAACCAACTAGTCGCTAATTTACCAAAGGAGGTCTTGGGTAACCAGTTGTCATCTTCTCCTTTTACTCCTTCAAGATCCACTCTACCATCAACACCAACCGCCAAAGAGAATTATAATGGTGGAAGCAATGTACTTTTTGACAAACTCAACTCTGCCAAGGGTAAAGAGCGTGTGCCAACCCAGGGAGTGGAGATGAAAGTGTTCTCAACGAAC
The DNA here is from genome assembly GCF_000787575.1 of Acytostelium subglobosum LB1. Lineage (NCBI taxonomy): Eukaryota > Evosea > Eumycetozoa > Acytosteliales > Acytosteliaceae > Acytostelium > Acytostelium subglobosum. The sequence goes on along the minus strand of NW_012236517.1, from coordinate 561,739 downwards.
AATTTCATCCTGAGCAGCCCTTCCAACGACGATGACTCAACCAGCGACAACCACAGCATCAACTACAATGGAGGCATGGAAGTCCCAGTTTCCAATCTGAGAGATATCGATATTCCAACTCAATCCAATGACATTAATGCCGGCGATGACAGCAACAACAACGATCATGTTAGGATCCAGATTGAGGAATTTATACCCAGATTGGTCGATGATCCAAAGTACGAAGATGGAGCAAAGTTTGGTGGCATTTGGAAAGAACAACTAGTTTGTTTGATTGATCTTGTTGAACGTCTAATCAAAGGTAATTAATTTATTATCACCTTCATCATTTATTAATTAATTGGAGATCACTAACTTAATAACCAACTATTATTTAAATTATAGGTCAAATCGAGGAACACATAGATGAATTGTTCCTAGGAATTATTATATATATCGATAGATTCCTCTATTCCAACTTGATGTGGCGTAAAGATTATGGAGTCAATATTCTAATCCCACCCATTATCAAGGGCCTCAATGACTACATACTCAAGTTTGGCTACCACCATCACAATCCAGTTGATGGTGCCAATGTCCAGCAGGTGGAAGAACCAACCATTATCAGAGTATGTAGTAGACAACATTAATCATTTTGACCAATCAATCCTAACTTAATATGATATAATAAGGACCATTCAATATTCTATACAATTTTTAAGTCTGGTATAAGATGGTACCTCCTCCAGTACTATGATGAACTCAACACCGACCTAGAGTATGCTAGTCTGATGACCACTTTGACCGAATGGTTCTCCCTTGTCTCAAAGAGTGACGCCTTCTATCTCAGTGTAAGTGATCCAAGTCATTGATTGATTGATTGATTGATTGAATGAATGAAAGATGATACTAATACATGGATCTAGATATTGGACCCAAAGTATGGTCAGAAAGGAAGGAGCATAAGGGTACTCTTCAATGGACTGCAGCGTGTTGCTGAGAGGACCTACTCCAAGCCAGAGTATGCTGAAGCCACACGCAATCTGATCAAGGCAGTGGCCAACATGACCTCTGATCTTAGGATCACCAATCTATTGGTTGAAGGCTGGGTCGTCAACATCCTCAACTATCTCAAACTACGATTGGACAAGCTTATCTATGCATTGATATTCAAACTTAGGGAAGGTATGTATTTGATCGGAACCTGTTGATTCATTGAATGATTGATTGACTGACTGATTGGTCCCATTCCAGACCCAGTTGCCCAGGCTGGTATCATTAGGATCGCCAGGAACATGTCTTCCAACAAGATATTGTGTCATGATCTGATCAAAGCTGGGGTCGTTACAAAGTTGGTCGGTAGTCTTCCGCTTGGACAGGAGATTGTAGTCCAGGAGTTCACTGGTCTCATCGTCGGTATCAAGGACAGCCTCCAACAAGACATTCAGGAGCAATTCAGAGGTGTGGAGGACCAGATGGAGGGTGTTGGCTACATCATGCTCCACATGATACTCACCAAGGATAATGAGCAGGAGAGGGCAAGACTATGTGTACACCTTGAGAGTCTTTGGAAAGCATCCACCAACGTCAAGTATGAGGTCAGCGTTGCAAAGAGTCGCAACATCCTTCAAAAGGGTGTAGGCTACATCCTTGGTTGGTACAGAGCATTGGCTGTTGATAGTCTAGCAGGTGGTCTCAACGCAGCTACACTGGTTGAATCAATCTTAGTTGATGCAAGGGCGAAGTCCATGGTAAGTAGTCATCATCATACAAGCGTGTTGTCATTATGCAAAAAGAGAATGAGTTGACTGACCACCTTCACTAGATCACAGCCAAGTGCAAGAGAGCAATGAAGAGTCTAAGGATAAGAGAGGAGAAGACTGTGCTGCCACAGCAGGCGCAGCAGGAGCAGGAGCAGGAGCAGGAGCAGCAACAGGTGCAAGAGCAGCAGTAGGAGTAGCCACAACAGTGGTAGTGCCATCATCAATGGCTTAGTTTAATCATCATATTTACAATTCTATCAATCAATCAATAAATCAATCAATCCAACGAATCCAATCAATCCAATCTTGATCATGAATATTGTAGTGACTGTGGCATTGTCAATGCTACTGCCTGCTGTAACTCCAATATCATTAGACTGACATTGTTGATTGAGTCTTGGTCGTTGGAGCTGTGCAGGAAGTGTGCCAATGTCTTGTCCAGTGATGTGATCGATAGACTGTCGAAATAGATCTTCAAACAGATGACAGACAATGTCATCTGGTATTGAGCGAGGTAGGTGCGCTCCATATACATCATAGAGTTGGTTAGCAATCTGACGCTGTTCTTGAACTGCTTGTAGTGCTCGAGCAATGCCTGAGGGTCGCCAGAGGGCGGTATATCCACGCTCCGCAGATGCTTGAAGACACACTGTCTGATATCGTTCAGTAGTCTATCTGCACACTTATTGATCACTGCACCGTAGGCTGCTCTGTACACCTCTTCGATTGAAAGGTGATCAGTCTGTCCCCTCAATATATTTGGGACGGCCACACTTAGTTGTCTTCTCCACACTGAATCATAGCTGTAGCTCTGGCTGATCATCAGCGGGGAGGTCGGTGTATTCATTTGTCCTCGTATCTCTATCTCTTTCTATTCCATCAAATGAATGAATGGTCACCACTCGCCACACATCCATCACTTCGCTAAAGGGGTGATGTTCTTCCAACTTGGATTGATTGATTAATGGATGGAGGTATGTTACAAATGGTTTATTATACATTTAGATCGTGTGTGTACATAATGGAAGAACATGGACTTGATGATTGCTCCAGAATGGATGATGTGAGATTGATCAACCCAAACTTCTGGATCATGGAGGGCACTGCCAGACTACTGCCAATGACCTGTCCTTGAGTGATCTTGTTCGCCACAACCCCAATGCCTAGACCAATAGTCCCTGTACAGTCCAAGCCTCTCGAAAGGCCATGGCCTTAAGTACAAACAGTAGATTGATTGATTGACGGGAATTTCTGTGATGGCGTGGGCATTGAATTCTGTAACTCGAGTATCATCTGACTGATCTCTGTTATTAATTGATAATCACCATTGTTTGTAGACATGAGATGTGATACTTGACGATCAAGTGTTGAGATGTCCATGTGTTGTAGATATATAGCCATACATATATTTAGTAGAGAAGTGTTTGATCTTTCAAGATACACTCTCTCCACATACATATATATATCTGTCAATGCTATTATATTATGTTTGAATGATTTAAAGTGATTGAGTAACTCTAATGGATTGGATGGTGGTGTATCTTGTGCAAGATGTTCATTGAGACATTGTTTGGTATCTTTGAGTAGTCTATCAGTATGTGAATGGAGCACTGAAACATAGACACATCTATACACCTCTTCAAAAGACAGAGGATTGCTCTGTCCCTTCAATATACTCGACATGGCAACCTTGATTACACTCCATCCTTTATCATAGTTTACTGTTGTACTATCTTTAAATGGTTTAATTGTGATCTTACTCCTGCTACTCATCCTCTCTCTCTCTGCCTCTTATTATATCTATCTCTATCTCTACCCAACAAATTCAATTCTGTGCGAGGTGGGGATTCAGTTTATATGAGCGAGGTCCATCCCACGCACAAGTGCACAATAAATAAAATGAGTGTTTGGCATCTCAAAAGAGACATTTTGACTCAAAGTCAACAAAACTGTATGTATATTTTGAGATATTGATTGATCAATTAATAAATAATTATGGTTTGGTCGTATAATAATACAAATGATTGTTATGGATATAGATCTTGATGTAGATTATTGTGGTTTTTATTATTTATTTAATTTATATTTTTTTTTTATTTTGGACAAATATTTCTTAGATATCACCGACAGCGGTGTGTTGGCTTGGATGGAAGCGAACTCAGAGTCGTATATAGTGATGGTGGACTCTGCCAACTGGTTGTACCATGTCCTTGGAGATTGTTTTGAGGCATCGTTGGACTTGGCCCTCTTCAATGGTTGAATGGTTGGACGATCACCCTCTATGGTTGCACTGATCGCGTCTATGTTTGGTACCATTCCTCCCGACAGGTACGAGTCTATCAACAATGATTGCATAAACTCTGGAGTGAAGCGATGATTGGATCCATCCACGATCTCTTTGACGACCTTGTGTCTATTCTCTAGGCCAAAGTTTGCTAGGCGATCCAACGACCCATACTTATGTAAGAATGCTCCAACGTGTAGAACCTGTGCATGGATATAGGAGGTAACAACTTTTCCAAACAAGTTGACATAGTTATTACCAAATGGGATGGAGTAGGACAGGTATAGGTCCTCAGTGATTCTGTATTGATTGGTCTGTGCCATAAACACCAAGAAAGTGTATTGTTTCCACAACACATTGAGCTGTAACTGAAGGTTAGCGCAGTGTAACAATGAAATGGTAGAGTGACTGTGTATACTAACCTTCTGGACCTCTAGATTGGCGACACTGTAGGGTAGACCCTCAATCCTCTTCCTCAAATCTTGTGACTGAGTA
>NW_012236517.1:463458-557118 GCF_000787575.1 Acytostelium subglobosum LB1 | reverse complement strand
GTCAGTGGATCGCAAACCGGACACGCTTCTCTATCTAATCCTTGACTGTTATTTTTTTTTTTTTTTTTTTTTTTTTGTCTTTTTATTTTTTTTTTTTTCTTGTTCTTTTTTTTTTTCCACGTGTGCAGACACTGATACTCCTTCGCCTGCCTATTGAAGTGCCCACAGGATAGACTGCAAGCAACAGCGTCGCATTTGGGATGACTCTTGTTCTCGTGATTAGACAACGCACTGGCTGACGAGTATTTGAGTGGCGCTCCAATCCAGCCACCACAATGATGGTGGCGGCAAACGAACGCCATATATATATATTGCTCTCTCTCTCTCTCTCTCTCTCTCTTTTTATCTCTATCTCTATCTATGAAGTTCAACAAAATTAATTGATCAAATGCACACCGGTGGGCTTTTGATGAATTAAATTGGTCTTGGCGTAACGTTTCATGCCATGCCAAGTCAAGAGAGAAACATGCAAAATACAAAGGGTGGTCATTCAGTTCATCATCAAATTTGTTGGGATCTCTATTCACTTCAAAATAGTTTGGCAAATGAGAAGTTGGCCATTCATTCATTCACAACACACAAATATCTCCAATGACGATGATTACCAAGATTGAAGAACTTCAACTTCCAATAAAGGATAGTATATTGGATGTTAGTACTTATAACATATGACTAGAATGAGAGTCTGGTGTTGGGTGTTAGTGCATGAAGGAGTGGGCTTCAATCATAGCCCTCCACTCAATCACTCACTCGCTCACTCACTCACTCATGTGCCACAAACACTTGTTAACAAGAGGGGAGGGGCTGATGTAATCAACAACTTAAGGCCTTTTGACCCCGGTGATACATGTGATCAGAGGCTGGCCAGCCAGCCAGGCTACATCTATCCACATCAATATCATTAAAGTGAAGTCATTTAGTGATGTGTTTATACCTGATAAGGATACACACAACTATGAGTGATTAAGAGCAAGAGATAGAGATATACAGAGGGAGAGGGCGAGTACATCAATCAATCACAACATCTAATATTTATAATAATGATCAACTTCGATATCAATTTGATTGGTTGTGTTGGGCTGGTAAGAATGTGAGGTGACCTTTGGTACTCTATATTATATCACTTTTGATCACATCAATATATTATTCCATCTTTGATTGATTGGAGGTATTTTATTATTTCCAGCTTAATAAATAAATATTGATATAAGAATGAATAATAAATCATTATGTATAATATTATTAATATCCTTGCTGGTACTTGGCACATCAGGAAGTGGTGAGAAATGCGGTATGTATATCTCCATTCAATCAATCAATCAATCAATCAATCAATCAATCAATCAAACATACTAACAGTATCATATGAATAGATTGTGAATGTATAAAGGATGAACAGAAATGTCAACAATTGTATCAGAAGTGCCAGTGGATGAACTTTGTATCATGTTGTGGAGATAATGTAAAGATGTGCATTAATATTAATTCTACATGTTTGTCACAGAGCAAGACATCATGTGGAATTAATCAGGTCACTGGCCAGATAGTTGAGTTTTGGAGCTCCTGCCGACCATCAAAGAACTACACATTCTATGATCCACCCAAGGATACATGTGACTCTTTGAAGTGCAAGGAGAAGGACATGGAGTGTGTCTGGGGTCCCTACAATGCTACTTGTAACACTACCGCCACCTCGTGTTGTCCAAATGTTCCAAAGTGTTATGGTATGTTTAATCCCCTTGGAAGATCTTCAATTAATTGACTAACCTTTTTATGTTGTATATATACAGACCCATTTGCAAGTGTTGAATGTCCAAATGGAACTACTTCTCCAACTACAGGATCAACAACTTCCCCACCTCCAACTAAACCTCCTACTACWCCWCCWACWACWCCACCAACTACWCCACCAACTACWCCACCMACTACWCCACCAACWACTCCACCMACTACACCACCAACTACACCWCCTACAGCGCCACCTACAACTCCACCAACAACTCCACCAACAWCTCCACCAACTACTCCACCTACCGCGCCACCAACTCAGCCTCCAACTGAGCCACCTACCACACCGCCAACCGCACCACCTACCGCGCCACCAACTCAACCACCAACCGAGCCACCTACTGCTCCACCTACCGCGCCACCTACTGCTCCACCTACCGCTCCACCAACTCAGCCTCCAACTGAGCCACCTACTGCTCCACCTACCGAGCCACCTACTGCTCCACCTACCGCTCCACCAACTCAGCCTCCAACTGAGCCACCTACAACACCACCTACCGCTCCACCCACTGCACCACCCACCGCGCCGCCAACTGAGCCTCCTACCACTCCACCTACCGCGCCGCCAACTCAGCCTCCAACTGAGCCACCTACCACCCCGCCTACTACTCCACCTACCGCGCCACCAACTCAGCCTCCAACTGAGCCACCTACCGCACCACCTACTGCACCACCTACTGCACCACCTACTACACCACCAACTACACCACCAACGACTCCGCCAACAACTCCACCAACACCAGGCAAGCTAAATACAGAAATAGAAGTAGGCGTAGTAGATGGAGTAACATACGAGCATCCACCAGCACCTGCCGAATGTGACCATCCACATCACCATACCGATCATCATCCAGATCATCTTGCACGTCACACTCATATAAACTAAACATCATATCAGCTGACAGATGCAATGATGATCATCATAATCCATTAAACTACAAACCTTATTATTATTACTATGTATCTCTTTGTTGCTGGTTGATCCATTCCGAATGAATGAATGGGTGTGTGTTCGTGTGAGGTAATAGAAGGTAACAATCTTATCTCAAATTGCGAAGAATGAACCACCTCATTTGCTTTGTCCAGCGACTTGTTGTTTGTGTTAGATTAATCGGGAATTACATTGATTGCTCATTGTGTAAATATAAGTTAGAGATAATAGATAGATATAGATATATAATGCAACAGACTAAACAACTTAGAGATATAGTAGTACAGGTGAAACATGTCTCAAAGCGTACGTTGTATTGATACACTCAAGCTTGAGAGAGATACAACTTACTAACTTGTTGTCGGTATAATATCACTTAGATTATAATATACATGGTAGAGAAGATACTGTTAGAGCATTGAATGATATACATCTGGCTGAAGACTCTGAATTGCAACCAGTGCGTAGAGGAGAGTTTGTTATGTTACGTGGACCATCAGGAGGTGGCAAGACATCATTGTTAAACATACTTGGAACAATTGATAAGGCAACTGAAGGAACAATTGGTATGTTGGTCACATATTTGATGTCTTGGCAAGTCATCTTACTAACAACCATTACATTAGAGTTGTTCTCCAGTCCAATTACACCAGAGTCAACGGATGAATACTTATCAAGACTGAGACTTGAGAAGATAGGCTTTGTCTTCCAGACATTCAATCTGTTGGCTACAATGTCTGCATTTGAGAATGTCGAGTTACCAATGATCATTCTTGGCAAGCTTAACAAGTCACAGAGAAAGAAGAGAGCGATTGAGTTGTTAACATGTAGGTATCACTGAGTTGTGTGGAGTGAGCGATGTGAGGGGATTGGATGACAGGCAAGCATACTAACCTCTGGCACATCACTTAGTGGTCGGACTACAAGACAGACTGGACCATTTGCCATCAGAGTTATCAGGTGGAGAACAACAAAGAGTGTATGTGATCAAACTCCAACGTCCTCAGGCCAGGATATTAACAAACAAGGTCTAATACACAATAGGACTATCGCAAGATCATTGGCTAATGAACCAGAGATACTGTTGTTGGATGAACCAACAGGTGATTTGGACACAAAGAACACTGTGGAAGTGATGGACTTGCTTCTGGACCTTAATCTAAAGCTCAAGACTACATGTATCATGGTGACACATAATCCAGACATTGAATGCTATGCTGATCGCATCCTATATCTTGCCGACGGAGTCTTTGAGAAGCAGGCCATCAACATCCAGCAGACAAGACTGGACTACGACAAGTACATCGAGTATCTCAACTCACAGACTCATGGTGGTGGACATTAGTTAGTTAGTGGATACAAAGAATGAATATTAGAGACAGAGACAGAGACAGAGATAGAGATAAAGAGTCAGCACGCTGCTGGCTACTGTATTGTACATTTCGAACCCTTCTTGTTTGTGGATTCAAAGGTGATCTTTGGCCGGCTATTGCTCGAGTTCCTCAGTGGTGGCTTTGGAGACTCACTGCCAGGCGTGGAGATTGAACTGTCTGACTGATGTTCACTATCACCACCCTGTTGTTGTTGTTGTTGCTGTTGTTGCTGTTGTTGTTGGGAGATATTATTATTTACAGGAGACTCTGCAGACACTTGTTGATGAATGCATTGCTCAATCGCTTCTTCGAGAACATGTGAGTGATGGTCGGACGAGGCAAGGAACTCGCTAGAGTCAGTCAGGTCGCAGGTGGAGTCTCCCAAATGAAGGTCAATGGTTGGAGGTGGCATTGTAGGTATGAGAATAGGATCGCCAAAGTGTTGCTGAGACACTGGCAGTTGGAAAGTATCTTGTTCGTAGCCAAATATCAAATCGTCGTCGTCGTAGTTATCATTGTCGTGTTGTTCGTTGTTGCCATAAGCCATCTCGAGTGGGTCGAACTTTGTCTCTTGTGGCAGAGGAATGAATGGCTCCATAGTAGAGAATGTCTTTGTACACCATCTATTGATGTTATAGGATGAAGATATGTTAGTGTATGTTGTTGCTCGAGTGGACGCGACAGTCAGACAGACGGTACATACGGATGATTCTTGATTTGAGTTAGAGTAAAGCGAAGGTTATGATCAACCTGTAGGATTCCGCGGATTAGATTACACAGATCAGTGTCGATATCGTCTGGGAATGCGACATTGCATCTTGATATATTCTCGAATAGTATATACATGTTTGATCCCGAGAATGGGAACTTTCCAATAGTCATCAGATATCTGTTGATTATGATCAATCGTGTTCGTTAGTTTGATGGTCGATCATCACATGAATGAGAAGTGAGAGGAGTATTATACATACAATGTGACACCCATTGCCCATATATCAATCTTGAATGGTGATAGACTACGATGATATGATGCCAGCTCGGGAGGTTGGAAGGCTGGTGAGCCATAGCTTCTGGATAGACACTCTAGGTCGTTACCCAACAGCGAGCTATCCTCTGAAACGCCAAAGTCTGTCAACTTTAGTAGTCCCTCATTAGTGAATAGTATGTTATCTGGCTTAATATCTTTGTTGAACATATGATTGATTGATTGATTGATTAGTATGTTGTGTACAAACAAGTTAACAACGATCATTCTTACCTCTATGCAGTATCTTTTGTGAATGTATATACTCTACGGCCTCGAGAAGTTGATTGAATATCCTTTGTGCTTGGGCCATTGGAAGACGATGTGTTGGGGATGCTTCGAGTAGACCTTGTAGAGTGCCTCCGCCAATATACTCGTAGACAATGTACATCTTTCCCTTCTCCTCGATAGTGAAGTGATCTATAAGCTTGATGATATGCTTGTTGTGCAGCTTCTGTGTGATGTTGATCTCCTTGAGTACTGATGCCTCACCGCCCATAACCTTCTTCAAACGAGCTCTCTTTAATATCTTTACGGCCACTCGCTTCTGTGTGAATGTATCCATTCCATCCTTGACCTTTCCATAAGCACCTTCGCCCAGTACCTCACCCAATAGGTAATGCTTTACAATCTTTGGTGCACGTCTCTTATATTGTATTCCATCAATATCATCCAAATAAACGATGAAGTCATTCGCATGTTGTTGTTGTTGCGGTACCTCCATCATCATCTCTTGTCTATTCTCTGTATCTTATCTGTCTTTGTCTTTGTATTATTTGTTTGATTGAGATGAATGAAGTGAAGTTGAAGTTGAAGTGAAGTGAAGTAATATATTATTATATATATTATATGTATGTGTATATGTATGTGTAAGTGTATGTGTGTGTATATGTAAATCACGTGAATGTCAACAATGTCAAGTTGTTCAACCCTTTAGGAGGTAGTTGGATTGAATTGAAGGGAAGTTGAGAAAGACACACACAGTCCATTTCACGATAGTGTGTGATACAATATCAAATACATACACGCTACACACTCAAGATGGGTTTAACTTTTATTGGGTTGATATAAATTTTATTTATATTTATGAAATTTCCACCCTGTGTGTGCATGTAGCTTGTCTTAGTTCCGTTTTCATACATACACATAGACGCCAATCAAAACATCAACTTTGCAACCTAACCAACACTACTTAGGCTAGGTCCAACCCCCTGCCCAATAAAAAGGAAAGACAGGTGAGTGGAAATTTGGATTTGGATTCCAAAATGATGTTGTTGTCATGGTCCAAAAACACTATTTTTTACACTTGTTGGGGGCAGGAAGGAGAAGGGTGGTAGCCGAGCGAGGAAGAACGCCTCTTTAGGTCTGTGTTGTTTGACACATCCGGATCACGAGCCATGCACATTCAGTTCAGGAAGGTAAACACGCCTGGGCCAGATCGATACGTATCAGGAATGTGCACCATTGCATATGCATGCGTGGCATCATTGTCAAGGTCATCCATCGAATGGCAACAGGCAGGTAGGTGTCGCAGCCCTTACTTACTTTCCGGATTGAGAATGATTGAATGAGCGAGCGAAAGAAGCGAGTGTGTGTGTTTGTTTGTTGGATGTGTGCCCAGGCAACACAATCATGGAGACGCGTCAGACAGTCGCGTCTAGTTTATGCCTCCATTTGACTTGGACTTGTGAATATACAACATGTGATCAATCAATATCTTGTTAAAGTCTGGTATTCCTACATATCCTGTTAATTGTGTCAAGCGTCAATGTTAGGCCTCATAGTGATTGATTGAAGAGTCTGATCGATCGATCACTTAACATACCTGGGAAGTAGTTTACATCAATGACAGCGATCTTCTTGGTTGTGATGTCAGTGATGACGTCAAAGCCGAATAGGGTTAGACCGAGGTCTTTCTGGATGCCCTTGGAGATGGCAACGAGGGAGTCACGTGATGGTATGTCCACCATGGATTCGTCATAGGGTATCTCTGGCAATAGGTTGGCAGGCAGTGGCTTCTGACTGTCGAATGTCAATGTCTCTGTCTCTGTAGTGTTGAGGTTCCTCAATGACTTCCTATGAACGACGTTCAAATAGTCACCAATTACAAACACCTTGTAAATTATAGCATTGTGATTAATGTACTCTTGAACGAGCATTGGTAGCTTCACAGTCTTTGATCTGCTCAACTCCTCCTTATTAAAGAATATAGCCATCTGATGTGATTCTCTTGATCCACATGCCTGTACAGTCTTGCACACTATGTCGTTCATTCATTGTTTGAGTTAGTTGTTGTTCACGCTCAATCATTCAATCTTCAACGCCATGACATACCAACTGGGAACATGATGTCCTTCAACTCTTCATCATAGTTTGGCTTCTCTTGTTCGAGGACTAGGAACTTTGGATTCTTGATGTTCAGGTTGGCAGGTAACTCATTGAGTTTGTCCAGTAGGTTGCTCATTGTCAGTCTGTCAACCAATGGCTTCTGACATGCCAAAGGGTCAACCTCAATGAGTGTAGGATACTTCTTCAACAAACACTCCATCATATTAATCTTATGAATGTTGTCAACATTGTCTGGATCGGACAACTCATCGGTGAACTTATGAATGACAATATCATAAGGTGATTTGTCTGGTAGATCTGTTGATTCAAGATTCATTGGTATACATGTTATATTATAAGTGTCCCTGTGTTTATCAATATTGACAGTCAGTCAGTCAGTCAGTCAATCATCATCATCATCATCATCAAGCTATGTTTGTTTGAATGAATGAATGATTGTTAACCTACTTTGCGAACTGTACAATACTGGCCCACTGCATAGCCTCCAGCTTCTTCTTGGACAAGTAATATCCAATTGTGAATGATCCCTCTTTCCTTTCCATTCTTTGTTAATCTGCTTGTTGTTTGAACCTGTATATCTCGCACATGTGCGTGTTTAGTTTGTTTGAAGTTGAACCCGAAACACACACAAGCTTAGTCTTCAACTTCATAGTGTTGAAGATCTTTGTTTTTTGTGTTGGACTTGTTTGAAGTTCAACTAAAACTTGAAATTGAGAGGACTCTCCTGATTTGTTGATTTGAAACGTGGTGATGTGAACGTTCTCAATTCATGTTCCTCAGTTCTCATCACTTCTTTTTCATTCGATTGCACATGATAAATGTTCTCAATCATTTTAATAGATCTAAGGTCGATCATTTATTAATACCGAGGAATGTTCATCATCTTATTCATCAACGATGTGTAGGCATATCTAAAAATATCCATGACAGTCAAATCATGAAGAGGCATGATGAACGACCTTTGTCATTCCAGAATATTCCTTTTACCCAAGGAAACAAGTGACCAAATCCAGTTTTACTATTATTTAAAGAGATCCAGTTATCTCTATCCAACCATCAAACAACAAACAAACAAATACATCCAAATCAAACAAATAATTAAGATTCAAACAATCAAGTTTATCCATTCCCATAATAATATTCTAACAATGTCCACTCCAACTCTTTACTATGTAAGTATAATGACATGATTGATTGATTGATTGATTGAATGATTGATTACTAATATATATCCATATTTGGAAATTATTAGTTTGATGGCCGTGCTCGTGGTGAGGTCTCCAGACTGTTGTTCGCCTATGCTGGCAAGAAGTTCGTTGATACTCGTGGCGCATTCCCTTTGGAGGAGGAGCTGAGAGCCAAGACACCATTCGGTCAGCTGCCATACTATGTTGATGACAACATCCAGATTGCTCAGTCTGTTGCCATCGAGTTCTACCTTGCCGACCAGCTCCAGCTTGCTGGCTCATCCACTATTGAGCGTGCCCAGATTCTCCAATACACATTGTTGCCAGCCGATCTCTATGCACCATACTTCCCAGCATACCTCACCAACAACGAGGCCGCTTTAAAGCTGTTCACAAGCGAGACCGCGCCAAAGGTGTTTGCCAAGTTGGAGACCCTGTTGGTCAAGGCTGGCGGTGCATACCTTGTTGGAAACAAGTTGTCCTGGGCTGACATCAGCATCTTCAACCTCTTGGACTTCTTCCACCAGCAGCCAGGCAACCTTATCGAAGTGCTCAAGCCATTCCCAGCCCTCTTGGCCTTCCACAAGCAGATTGCTGCCGTCCCACAGTTCGCTGAGTACTTGAAGAACAGACCAACCACAATCTTCTAAGATCCTTGTCATCATTGTCATCATCAATCATCAATCTGTGTATTAAATAAATCGATATGAACTTATAAGAAGTTTCCAAAGAGATACACTCCAATGCGTACCCAAAGTGGGATGCTCCTTGACTTGAACAACTCGAGGTTGGCGGGCTGTGTGTGGGTCCAGAGATAGGCTCGCTCATCATCCATCTTGCGCTGTAGTGTTGGATCCTCGGTGATGAGGATGATCTGCGCCTCAAGATCCTTCTCGCAACTGCGTGAGCCAAAGTTTGGACTGCCAATCATTGTGACGCTGGGCACGGCCTGGCCCTGAGCCGTGATCCACAGACCCTTGGCATGATACGTCCACTTGCTCCTTATATATTCGTCCACCTTGATTCGAGCAGAGTTGTGTGTGTCCTTGACTCGCTGAAGGAAGTTGCGCTCAATGATCGCGTATGAGTCGGGTATCACGCCTGATATGCCCTTGGCACCGTAGAAGCCATTGGTTTCCGGGGAGCAAGTGATGATGTCCATTGCGGGCTTGCCCGAGAGTAGCAGGCGCAGGTAGTTCTTTGTTAGATTGAAGTATGGCGATGTGATGTACAGCTTGGAGGTGGGCGGCACGCTCTCAAACATGTATGATGTGCATTGTTCATCGTGTCGTATGTTGAACAGGCCCATCTGTATCGTTGGGAAGATCCATGTCTTGTTGTTGCAAATCGCACTCGCCTCGAGGCTATTCGTGGGCGAGCATGCGCTGCCATCGTCATTGATTGGGTGGAATACGTTTGGTTGCAATAAGGTCGATAGTCGTTGTTGAGCGTGTTGTTTGAATGCTGATGAGTCGGACACTGGGTCCAGCAAGCCAGTGGGCAGTCGCACATGTCCCGAGACATCCAGCTTCATTGAAAGGTCTCCAATCGTTCCGATCACCCTGCTAAAGTACTCGGCCAATGCTGAGGAGCTGCGCACCCAGGCATAGCGGTCCTGTCGATTGGTGAAGTAGTCCTTGGACAGGTTGGCGCCACTTATGAGCAGGTTATCATCGAATACGTAGGCCTTGATATGATTGACACCAATCACCTCATTGATGCGCTGTGGCAACACTCGTTTGAGTATGCCATTGAGGTTAGGCGTGTGGAACATGCTGATGACCACTCGATCGGGGAACTGTTGAAGCAGTGGCTGCAGCATCGTTGCTGAGCTCACATGCTTTGTTGGGTCGGTGTCGTGCGGACTCTTTCTCGTGCCTCGCAGACCGTCCAATAGTATATGCACTTGCAGGTTAGGATGACGTTTACATGCAGCCACCAACTCCTCGACCAATCTAATCTCTTGCTTGCCAGTACCAAGATACAATGATGACAGTACCACTCTACGTTCACATCTCTTCACGCCCTCTATCAACTGTTCATAAAAGTCATTAGGCTCGCGTATAAACTCTACATTATTGGAATCGACAGCGAATGCAGGTCCAAGTGTTGACAGTCTCAAGAATGATTCATTCAAATATGTGTCCTTGTATACACTTGTTGTTGTTGATGATGTTGATGTTGTTGTCGATGTTGAGTTGTTACTGTTACTGCTACTGCTGTATGAACGTCGTGAATGATTTCCAACATCACAACCCTGATTCAATGAATGTACATGTCTATTACTCATACTATTACTATTATTACTACTATTACTTATGGGAGTAATATGTTGTGTGGCTTGATTACATAGTTGTCTTCTAACAGACACTACTACTGATAGTGATGTTCTCAACAGTTGTTGTTGTTGCATTGAATGATGTGTTGTGTGTGTGAATACGTGTGTTGTCACCTGTCAGTTTAAAGTCGAGTGAGTGTGAATGTGGACTGCCTTTTCGTTGGAGACACAAAGAATTGATGGGATGTGGGAGTTGTGGAGTGGCTCTACTACGTGGACTTTGTGATTGATCTAGATCTAGGATTAGACTTACTATATTTGTTTAGAACTCAAGTAAATAATCAAATGGTCCGGTATTATTAAGTTGTTTCCCTCATCCAATCCAAAAATGGAAAGTAGTGATTGCCATTTTTGTTAGTTTCCCTGTGATCGATATCGTTAAGCATACCAAAAAAATGATTAATTCCTGATTGTAGTTCTTGGGAGACTTTTATGATTAGTACAGTAATCAATCCATCTTTCGTTAATCTGGTTATAAAATGTATAAAAATAATAATATAAATAATATTATAAATATGTATCACTTTCTTTGTTTGGACTTTAATATCTAATATCTCCTTGGTTGAGGAGGTCGAAGCCATTACAATTACATGGAATACTTTAATCAATTGTACATATACATTGAATTGTCAATTGAATGATTCTGCCAATTGGATTGGAAATGTATTGCCAACCAACCAGGATGATGTTGGAATAGATATGACATCATCAAACATTCATTTATCACAAATTAATATGATTGGTGATATTTCATTCAATAGTCTAACTGTACTTGGTCATAATAATGATGACAACATCCAGGGAGAGGCATCAAAGTTAACCTTTAGAATGGAGAATGGCAAATTCAAAGTCAAAGAGGCACGCTTCACCAATACATACCTCTCATTATCTGGTGTCAATGTTACCGGTGACATTAAGATGGGCAACAACTCACTTTGTTACCTCTATCTATCAATCATTGAAGACTCAATCTCGATATCTGGCAACAACAATCTCAATCTCTGGAAATCATACGTGGCCAACTTGAAGTCAGAGGGTACCTCAGCATCTTCGATGATTCCTTCATCTCCATTTGACAAAGTTGGGAAACTTTTCGATGATGTCGATATTGGTAGTGCTCAAGTCTCACTGCCCGCCTCAGTCTTTGACATGCGCTTTGCATCGTGGACCGTAACATCGTTCTACAATTTAACTTCGATAAAAGGTTACCAATGTCGTCTAGTCGTCTCGGGTACTGTTCATGTCCTTGGTAGCATTGACCTTGGTGTCAATGGAATATGGACATTCGAGAAGTTCCTCAGCACAGGAGGTCGCCTTGTACCCTTTCGCGACGATCACATCTGGTCCACCATTCCAACTTGGCAATGGACTCCTCGAGTCTGGAAACATCATGATCAACAGTGATCTTAGTACCAACTCCAGCAGCACGTTAACATTTAGGCAACTCAATCAGTTTGATGCCCCTGTGATGGTCAATGGAAAGACATCGATACTCAACTCATCAATGATTGTCGACTTTGAATCAATCACACCCTTGCCCAACATCCAATACCAACTCGTGTCAAGCACCAACAACATTATCGTGTACGTCGCCAACCCTACCATGGACCAAGTGACCTACACCAAGACCCAAGACAACTCAGTGTACAAGATCAAGGCATCAGGCAATCAACTCTACATTCAGTTTGGCAAGTCATGTTCCAACTCCATTGGCAACTCTGACTGCACAGGACATGCAACCTGCAATGATGGTATGTGTCAATGTGATGATTACTATCAAGACCCAGGTTGCAGGGCTGTCTGAAGAATTGTAGTGGACGTGGTGAGTGTGTTGTACCTGGTCCGTCTGGAATGTGTAAATGTCAACCAGGCTATGTCGGCGCATACTGCACATCAATCACTTCTTCAGACAACTGTCTTGCCTCTCGTGGTTGTCTTTGGTGTTCATCTAGTAACACATGTCAACAACCTACTACAACTTGTGAAGGTGGTCCTCCAACTACAACTGCTTCATCAACAACTACTGGTGACAACAACAAACCAAATAATGCAACATCCACATCATCAACAAACATTTTTGTGATATCACTGATGACCTTCATCAACATCCTCATTGTATTACATTTCTAATAAATATAGACATAGATAGATAATAAGTGTTGTTGTAGTTGATGATGTACTATAAATAGATGATGTAGATGTTCCCTCGTCTTTTCATTCAGTTGGGCCGGCTAACAAGTCATTGGGTGGTGTGGTTCCGAAGAATGAGCTTCGATTCCTTGTCTTGTAGCCCAAAACAGAGCAAATGTGGTGTTGTAAAGGGGTCAACCCAAGACCCATTTGATTGGTTGGGCATGGCTTTGGTCATCCATCAGTCGGGTCCAAGATCTTTAACTATGTTTACCGAGCATTATACATATTCCCTAAACAACACACATTCATTCATTCAAACTTTCAATCATATTGTTCATTCAATCAACCAATCAAACAATCAAACATACATATATATAAAGATGAACAAAGATACAAGGTTATTGATCATAATTTATATCAACTCTTTGATGTTGTTGATGATTCTAGATCATGGTAATATAGTCATGGCACGTACAGCAGTATGGAATACATCATCAAATTGTACAGTTACACAAAGATGCATGTTCAATGATACATCAAACTGGATCAATAATACAATGCCAAAGGATATCGATGACATTGCAATAATTGATTACTCATCATTCTCAATGTCATCATCATCATCATCAACATGTAATAATAATTTGATAGAGTATGACATTCATATCATAAATGATATACGATTACAATCAATCATTGTACAAGGACTACCTCAACATTATAATAATAATCAATTTATATTATCAATATATATATCAAACGTTGCATATCAAGTTATGGATTCATCATTCAATGATGTTAGAGTGAATATTCAAACTTCTAATATCACTTTTATACATCTTGGTAATAATACTGTTACAGGATGTAGTGGTAGTTTGATTGATAACCTATCAGTATCAGGTAGTTCTGACATAACAATATGGAGAAGTGATATAATCAACTTTATTTCAAGGAATAACAATATAATACCAATTGGAGAATCATCAATATATCGTATAAACATGTTAATGGAGACTGTTATATTCAATCATATCAATATATCATTACCATACACTGACATTACCATGTCCTTTGCAACATGGTCCAAATCATCAATCACACTCAACTCTACAATCATTGGTTATTCATGCTCAATCAAGCTATCTGGTACATTACATTTGGAAAGTGATTATCTCAATATTGGTAATGGTGCAATCATGTTTGAATGGACATCTGCTGGTAAATCAGCACCTGGAAGACTCATAACATCATCACCATCATCATTACGTACAATTCTAATTGGAACTATAATGCTGAGTAATGGTTTATTACAACTTGGTGATGGAATGTTGGATATCAAAGGTGACCTGATTGGAATGGATTCAGGTGGTACTATATTATATAATAATAATTTGAATAATTATCATTATTATTCACCAGCAATATTAGTACGTGGAAAAACATCAATATTCAACACAACAGTTATAATCAATTTAGACAGTATCAAATGTTCAATATCAATTATTATCATCATCAATTGATATTATGTACGTTCCAATTAGTACACAAGTCAAATGGACAATGGCGAATGACACTCAAACATATAAACTAAGTCAGAGTGATCGTACAGTTAGTTTATCATTTGGCAATAATTGTATCAAGGATAGTGATTGCATTGTTGGCCAGCACACAATATGCCGTGATCTACTATGTCAATGTGATCACTTTTATCAGAATCCTGATTGTTCAGTATTGGCATGCTTCAAGAATTGTAGTGGCAGAGGACAATGTTTGCAACCTGGACCATCTGGATCATGTCAATGTCAAGACGATTTTGTTGGAGCGTATTGTGAGATGCCATCCATAACATGTCATTCACAAAACAATCAACTCAATTGTGATACCATATCAGGATGTTCATGGTGTACTGCGACCAACACATGTCTGGATCCATCGACCAGATGTAGTGCTGTTAGTATCACGACTGGAAGTGGAAGTGATGGTATAAGTGGAAGCAGCAGCAGCTATATGGACAAAGACAAGGGACTGAGTGGAGCACAAAGTTTCACGATACCATGGATATTATCCATTATGATGTTTATAATAAATATTAATTGTATGTGAGCATGCTCCAGCCTTGAGGATATGGTATTGATTTGTCGACTAGGGTATGTTGTAGGGTGTTGAGATTGAATGTGTACACTTGGTACTTGGTGAACAGAGCCATGTATCCATTGATTGGATCAAATGATGTTGAGAGGTTTGGCATCTTGGTGTAGGGACCCGCCAGGAACAACATTTGTGTTGCCAACTTATGATGAGGATTGATCTGACCAACATATAGGAATTCAAATCCAGGCATCTGATCCCAGATAACAACGTATAGTTTTGATTGATAAACATATAGGTCGACATTTTGCCACACATCATTAGAAGGCATTGGAAGATGTGCTGTGAATTGATGTATCAAAGTATTATTTGTTGTACTAAACATTGTAACAAATAGATTATCATTATAACAAACTGTATAGATAATATTCGAAGCTTGATCATAATAACTTGAGAACATATTTCTCTCATATTCTCCCCATGTTACATTTGTTCCTCTCTTTGTCCTATTGATTCAAGAATATAAGATATTGATTGAATGGAATGGGATTGAAGTGTACTTACATTATTGAGTCTGGCATAAATATATTGATAACCATTTCCAATGATGAATAACGTCCCTCTCTTTTCTCTACCATGTATAGGGTATCATTATACATACCAACACTATAAGGGTATTGATTTCCATTTGGCATCCAAATGAAAAGATTACTATTATCTTGTTTCAAGGTAAGTGAGTTTGTCTTGGATATTTGAATGGGAGATAGTTAGTCAACAAGTCGGCTCAAATGTATGTTTGACTAAACATACCAATGATTCATATAAGAATGTTTGGAATATTGTTAAATCACCTGAATAATACATGAAGAGTAATAGATAGTCATTGTCGGATACAGGTGATAATACACCCATCAGTATACCAGTGTAGTTGCTTGGAAGTACTGATCTATGAAAGGTTTCACCACTTGTTACATTAAACCTTATGAACTCCAATGGACTATTACTAAAACAATTCATGATAGCAGGAGATTCATCTTCCAACTTGAAGAGATAATATTAATAAGATGTCTACAGTGCATTGTAGACATGAAATTTCTCTAAATAAACTTACACAGTTAGTTGTAGTTATTGCAATAAGCAATATCAAAATAGTTATGTAGATCATTATTATTATACGTATTGAATGATTGATTAATTGAGTTGATCTTGTCTCTAAAGTAGTACCACAAACAGCTCTCACTGATTTCCAAGGATTATCCAAGCGAAAAGTTAAAGCCAAAAGGATCGAGTCGACATGTGTCTATTTGGTCACTTGACAAAAGAGAGATATGTCTCCTTCTTGTTATAGGGTCACAGGATAGATGTAAACTTCAAGTTTTAGGTTCAAACTTGACTGGTTAGATCAATCACTTAAACAATCAATCAATCATTCTTTCAATTAAACATCAGTCAGATAACAATGAACAGCAATAAGATATTACTATTGATTATGTCTTTTTATGGACTTATAACAATCTCTCAATGTGTAGGTTTTCCTCTATCTATACCCCTACTTACTTACTTACTAACTATTATGATCTTGTTAGTTTTCCAAACAACCTACTGAACTTAATTCTTTTAGTAGTCAACCAGGAATGTTCACAAGATGGAATTTGACAAGTGGACAAGTGATGAGAGAACATGAATTTCCAAACCCATTGAACCAGTATCAAATACTAGGTATCCTTTCAATGGATGGTGATAACTTTGAACTCTTTATCAATGTCGATGGAACAAAGAGTACCCCTTACTTCCTCGCAGTAGTCAACTATAACTCAATTGTATGTTCACAACTCCTGGACTTTGATTGTCATTGAAGGTGTCAGGGTGCCGGAGTCGGTACTTCAATCTATCACTTTATTAATTTACCTTATCTCTCAGTACAACACACTACAGTTCAAGTATCAAGTGGAACTAGTTAATTATCTTATTACTAATGGCTTTGATACAACCAACTTTGGTTATGTCTATCCCAATTATTATCAAATGGCTTGTTACGTCAATGCAGATGGAAATTATTATGCTGTATCACAATTGATTAATATGATCAAAGGTACAATGTAAGTAATATTGAATTGTGGATAACTCATTCAATCACTGACTCTCAATCACTCTCAAACTATCAATCAATCAAATAGAGATGTAACAAACATATATATGTATGTAGCCCCTAACTTGGCAGCCAGCTATTTTGATATAGATGCCAATATATTTTATATTGCCGGACTTACTGGTGGCGAAGAGATGGAAGTTGCAATGATAAGTGGTATAGATAATAGTATGATAGGTAATTTCTCTGTTGGTTTAAATCGGACAACATTTAATATAGACTTCTTGGTCTGGAATATCTTTGTCTACAACTCAAAGTTGTACCTGGTCACTGGTTGTAACGGACCAAATACCTTATTAATTCTAGAGATTAATGTCGAGATTTATACATCCACAACATTGTTGAGCCTGCCAAATATTGCCATTATACCTCCAATTTATGATGCAGTCACTGGAATCATCGTGGTGATCACAAGTACTGGCACCATCACCTTTGACCTCAACTCATTCAATTATACAACTCAGAATTCTGTAACATCAATAGCTAATACATCCATATTCAGTCCACAATGTGCACCTGGATATACTTAATTAATTAATAAATTTATTGTAAAGTGTTGGTAAAGTACCTCAACATACATATGTTGGCATGGAATATCTTTTGTATCCTATTCCAACCAATCTGTTGTGCGTGTTGAAGTTGTGCCAGATCCTGTGCAAATGATTGATTGCCGCTGAAAAGTACATCGCCATGCACTTGAACAAAGACATTGACCAGAGTCTGCATCATGTCAAAGTTATCATTGGTCCTCAACTCGTAGCAGAGGAAGTCGATCAAGTTGCGCAGGTCGGCACCATCATTATCAACTGATGACAATGATCTAATCTCATAATCAATCGCCGATGGTGTCATATTTATCAATGTCTCTGTTAACTTGGTATCTGTATTTGATTGATTGTTTGATTTACAAGGATGAGTGAGTGTTAGTTGTGTCCAGTTTGATTGAACGAATGACTCCTTGGTACGTACAGTTCTGAGTCCTGGCACTCTTCTCGAGGGCCAGTGACAGTTTGGTCCTGGCATCGTTGGCAAAGCTCTTGGAGAAACCACGGGAATGCTTCTGCTTCTTTACAACTACCTTGTCGTCGGTGGGCTCGTCTTCATCTTCGTTGTTCTCTGGAGTGGCCCAGTCTCCCCATCCAGCAGTTGCCTCATCATCCTCCATATTCTCATCTGATTGCTCTAGTTTGATGACCTGTTCAGTGGTTGAGGCCTTGGCAGCTGCCTCCTCCTGTGGTGTCGCAAACTTTGGTTCCAGACCAGGCAGTGTTGTGAGGAAGAATGGTGCCAACTCTGGCTTTGACTGTGCCTGAAGTGGCTTGTTACGCTGTTTGATTACATCGAGATTGAGCAGTGTCTGCCACTTGGACTTGGTGGTCTGGGACATGGTGATTGAGTTGCCAATCTGTGGATGATGGACGATGGTGTGTCCCTCCTCTTGCTCGTCCACATTCATATCGACATCGACATCGTCCTTCTCAATGTCGGGCACGCCGTGATCCTGATCGGCCTCCTCAGCATTGGCTACATCTATGCTGTTGGCCTTGTTTGAGCTGTCCTTGATCTGATCGGTGTGATGTGAGGGCAGCTCCAGGAACGATGGTACCTCTTCGGGCTTGGTCAGAAGCACCGAGCCAAAGTGTGATTGGTTGGTCCACAGGAATATGGGCAACTCGTTGGCGTGTGTGGTGATGAGGTACTCGCTCTTGGGAGAGAATGTGAGCGAAGTGATTGGCTTGTGCACTTGGAACCAGTCCAGCATGACGTTGGCGGGGATATCATAGATTCGCACTACATTGTCATCGCTAGCCACAATCAGCCAACGTCCGTCGTGGCTGAAGCACAGGTCCTCAACGCGCTTGCCAATGTTGAATGTTCTGACGGGTGTATCCAGGTCGCACTGCGACACGTCAAAGACACGCACGATAAAGTCGTCACAGGCGGCAGCGTACAAGCTCGACTCGGGATGGTGCACAAGGGTGGTGGCGGGCTCGTCCAGGACGATGGACTTGTGCAGGGTCATGTCAGCCAGGTTCCAAAGCGATATCCTGCAGTCGATCGACGCTGACACGACGAAGCGGTTGGTGGCATCAACAAAGATCGATGTGATGGCCTTGGCATGTGAGTGATTCTTGGATGCGGATCCACGCTTGACACCACTCTGCACGTTGAACTTGACCAGCTGGCCGTCGACGCAACCAACAATGGCAAAGTGACCACAAGACGACATGGTCACGGCAGAGATGTTGGTGCTGAGCTGCAGCTTGTGGCTGCCAATTGTAAAGTGCGCCACGTTCCATGTATTGACGGTGCGCGACTCGGCCACGAACGAGACGGCCGTGTCAAAGAATCGGTTGTGGCGAGGGTTGAGCGCGAACGACTGCAGGTGGTCCATGGGCTCCTTGCCCGGGCTCAGATATCGATTGGAAAAGCTGAAGTTCAAGTTCATCAGTCGCAGGGACGTTGGCGACAGCGTGAGGATGTCGTCCAGGTCGCAGTTGAAGAAGTCGACGCCTGTGGGTGGGGTCGAGTGACCACTGCGCTCGCGAAGAACGGTTGGCTCGTTGAGCAGGGTGTTGTGGAACGTCCAGACCTTGATCGCATTGTCTGCGCCGTTTGATATGAGGATGGGCTCGTCGCGCAGGTACTCGGCCGAGCCGACAGCTGCCTTATGTGCTCGAATCGACACGACCAAACGCTTCTTCTCCAGGTCCCAAATGTTGATCTTGCCCACGGTGGTGCCTGTGGCCATGTGCGCCGTTCCGTCCGAGCGGAACGAGATCGAGGTGACGCTGCCCTTTTGAGTGAAGGTAGCGACGGTGGCGTCTTGCTTGAGGTCGTGCAGGATGATGCGGCCATCGACCAGACCCACGGCCACTATATTGACGACGGGCGACTGGACGAGCGAGACGACGCTGGCGCCCCAGCCATTGAATGTATAAATGAGCTTGCAAGTCTTCAAGTTCCACAATTGCATCTTGCCCTGCTGTGAGCCCAGCAGTACCTTGTTGAAGTAGCCCTGTGGATGCACGATCGATGTGATTGTGAACTGTGCTGCCGAGTGCACCGGCAACTGCTGGTCCAAAAACAGACGAGTCCTCAAGTCCCACATCAGTAGCTCATTATTCTTTGACAATGACAGCAATATATTATCCAACACCATCAACTGTGTAACTGCCGCTGTATGTTTAGAGAATGTTTGTTCGATGTTCTGATAGTGATTGAGTGAGTGTCAGCGATTGAATGAGTGATCGAGTGAGTGATTGATAAAACATACTTGTCCTTTCCAAATTATGATATCATTCTTGCGGTTGGTCAAGAAGTGTTCCTTGCCATAGAACTGCATTGTCTTGATCTTTCCATCCTGTGCATTCGATGTGAGGTATGGTATAAGCTTATCTGACTATATTTGATTGAATGATTGATTGATTGTGATGATTGAGTGTGATTGAGTGATTGAGTGAATGAATAAAGTTAGACAGTTTATCAAACAGATAGTGATCCCTACTTAGGTGGAGCTGTGTACGTACACTAATGAGTTGGAATGAGTTGCCAATTGAGACCATGATGGTGTAGATCAAGTTCTCTGATCGCAGCTTGAATGGTGCATTTGATGTAATGTAGCCCAATGCTCTGTATGGTTTGAATAAATGTTTCTCCATCTCTATGTATATGTCTAAGTATATTTATTATTAATGATTATAACATCGAATGAATGAATGCAATCACTCTTCGTCTTCATCAAAAAACATCACAAATTTCAAAAAACGAACGAATCGAATCAAACCCAAGGTCGAGGGTTGTTTTGAGCTCAACCCTTGCCCTTACCCTTGCCCTCACCCTTGCCCTCTCTTCATTCACACAACACAATACTTATCATTGTAATAACATCAACATCATACTTTAGTCATCTCACCACTTGGTCTTGTAAGAGAGGATGTAGTCGCGAATCATTTCGATACGAGTGATTGGAACGAATCCACCTTGAAGCTTGCGATTGAGTGCCAGTAATGTGTTGTCATCGATCATTCTGATCTCCATTGGCGTGAAGCTATCTCTGGTCAACTGTACATGTATCACTCGGTTGGGCGATGACAATAGATAGTGGGAGCTGAAGCATTTGACTCGGATGTTGATCACCGACTCGGGGATGCTGCCGGCTACCAGTTGCTGGCCGTGGTCGTAGGCTAGGCCCAGCGAGAGATGCGTGACAGAGTCGGGCACGACACCTGGATTGAGTTGTTGGTTGTAGTCATCGCCCAGCGCCAAGTAGGTGATTGAGTTGGGCAGGAATCCAGGCTCCAAAAGTTGGTTATATCGCGCGCCAAACACTAGTTGCCTGACGCCGTTTGGAATTACACCTGCTGTGAGGACCTGATTGAACTTGATGCCAAATTCCAGCACCTGCAACGTGGATGGCAGAACGCCAGCCACAAGTTCTTGATCAAACTCACTGCCAAAGATAAGGGTCTCGAGCCTCGCGGGCAGGTCGCCAGGCGACAATGGCTGATTGAAGTTGCTCGACATCCGCAAATAGAGTATCGAGTCGGGTAGGTTATTGATTGCATTGTTGAAGGTGACGCCAAGATTGATATTGGTTACTGAGTTTGGGATTGTGCCTGGTGCAATTTCCTCGTGGAACGCAGTGCCAAAGCGTAGGTATTCAACACTGACGGGGATGGAGCCGGCCTCCAACGATGAGTTGCTTTCAATGCTGAGCTTGGTGACCGAGGGTGGGATGATGTCCTCAACCAGCGGTGGAAAGTGGGCGGCCAGTTGAGTGACATGAGGCGGGATGGCAAAGGGCTTGAGGTTGTTGGCGTAGCCCAAGCGCACCTTGCGACATGATTTCGGCAGGCTGATGTTCTCCATTGGCACCCTGTAGCAAAGGCCTAGATGCAGCTTGACCAGGTTGGCTGGCAGGACACCCGGTGGCAACGGTTTGTTATAGCTGTTGCCGAGGAACAGCTTGGTGATGGAGGCGGGCAGGACATCGACGTCAAGATCCTCACTGTAGCTCTGCAGCTTGAGATTGGTGACTGACGCTGGGATGAAGCCTGGCTCCAACTTTTGGCGATAATCAAGGTTGAGTTGGGTGACGCTCGCCGGGATAACACCTGGCTCGAGTAGATGGATGTATCTACTTCCAATATCCAATGTCTTTACAGTCTTTGGTATCAATCCAGGTGTCAATGGTTTATCGAGTGGCGAGTCTATATTTAGTCCAACAATCACACCCTTTACAGAAGTCAGCATCTCACTAAACTCTACAATAGTCTTGCCAGCGAATGTCAAAGACACCATGATATATTCTGGTATATTGTCAATGCTGTAACAGTCTGTTTGTTTGTTCATTCGGTACCTGTGTTAGATTGAGATATATTGTCATGTCATGTCATTGACTTACCATTGCCTGTTAAATAGTCATAACTTGATTGATCGACTGGTCGATGATAGTAGAGTCGGTCGGGTGGGTAGATGAGGTTGAGGTGTCGGGTCAATGTAGATAGACGTATTGTATTGACGAATGACTTGATATGATGGTTTCCAATAAGTTGTGGTCTTAAGTATGTTGGATCAAAGTAGAGATATTGATCACGTTCTCTATAAAGCTTCTTGTTTACCAACACAAAGCATAGCTTATCCACATTAGACTCCAAGAAACTAAGTATCAATCTTAATAATGTATGAGGAAGTGTCTCCATTATACATATAATATACATATAAATTTAATTATCTATCTCTATCTCTACCTCTATCTCTATCTCTATCTTTGATGATTGATTGATTAATTAATGAGTGCATGACCCAGGTCATCGCAACCGTTCATCTTCAGCTTTTCAAAGTTGTCAAATAATATCTCTTGGTGGGTGAACTTGACTTTGGAAGTTTGTGCGAATGTGGATGATGTGGATGATGACTGGGATCAATCCATATTGATAGATTGATGAGTGATGGGAATGATGATAAGTGTGCCGATAGTATGTCCAGATACTTGTCGATTGTTCCATTGGTATGTGACTTGATAAACCATTCAACATCAGTGAAACATATTCTAAGAGTATGAATGTTTTTGACTGAATGTGACTCATCATCACCATGTCCTGGCAATAATGATATGATATCACTCATGTCCGGATGAATGATCATTAATGTGTTCAATTGTTTGGATGTCTGCAAGAGCTGTTGTAACTGATCCTTGAATTTGGCGTGACCCTGGACCTTGTTGCCTGGTACAATGATCAGCTCTCTAATATTGATCAACTTTGGAATGATATGATATAGTGTCATGTCCGTTGAGAACTTGGCCTTTGTGATATGCTGGGCCAGATAGTCTTGACCTTGGTTCGGGAAGTTGTATTCACTATTCAATGTTAAGTAACATGATACCTTCCCAATCAAGTCCTGTGGCATGAATTGACACGGGTTGATCATTGTACCCATATCGAATGTGATTGATTGGAGTGATGACCTCGAGTTCTGGATCATCCCCATATAATGATCGATCAGTACTGGCAAGAAGTTGGTGTGATATAAGTCCATGTCATCAACAAACTTGTTTGGATAATCAATGCGAATGTACTTGTTTCGCGACTCCTTTGTCGTTGGTCCAATGAGATCCAGGTGAAATTGGTCAAAGTTAGGTTGTTCGACAAACTTGATGTGTTGGACATTTGGCGCATGGACATGAATGAGGATGTATAGGTCTTCGCCCATATCGTGCTCATAGACATGGTTACTGAATGGCACTATGAGTGATTGTAGTCGCTCCATGCACTGTTCCAGATGCTTGGTCGGTATATGTTTGATGTCCTTGGCACCGAGATGTAGTGGAGGTGTTTGGAACAGACATGATTGATGACCAATATATTTGAGTTTGGATCGTATATCCAGGTTGGTCATTATGCTGTTGGAAACCACCAACGTCACCTCCTTGTGGAAATGTTTGGACACTGTTGCCAAGGACACAATCCATCTCGTGAACAGCCTGCCCATCACCACCATGTTGCTCACATTGTCCAACAACACAATCTCAATGATTCTCCTTATGACCAACGTCGGTAATATTGAGATATCAATGTGTTGATCATGAGTGTGACCAGGTGCGATTATAGTATGATCGTTAGATTGACTCTTGAATTGTTTGAATTGTTGTCTGTAGTGAGTTGTGTCGAGGTGGTCTGGCGACAGAGTTGCCAATAACTGTTGCTTGGTGGAGTGATATGCAAGCTCGACATGTTGGTCGGGTGTGAGGCTATCCTGGACACTGTACACATGCATGAGTAGTCGATATACTGCGGCTGGATGTGACTGCTCCTTATCCAGCACTGCCAACACCTTCTTGGTGAATATAAGGTCATCAATGTACTGTGCGTATCTTTGATGTGGATATTGTTTCTTCTGGCTATGTTGACGCAGGTCCTTGCCAACCAAGTCGACATACATGATCCATGCGTTGGGAGTGTTGACCGCGTGTATGAATTTGAGCACAGAGTGTTGACGTATCTTGAGACCAAGTAATATCTTTTTGATCATTGACTGGTCCAGGATTTCCAATTTATGGCACACGATGTAGAAGTGATTGTTGAGCGCCACCCTGCTGATCATATCAATGCTTGAATCGACAAACTCCTTGGTCAATGATGGGTAGTCGTGGACGATACGCTCAGTCAACTGATCAATCGAGTCCGAGTCATGTTGTGTGACCAACATATTCATGGCTGAATCAAAGAATCTCGGTAGTTTGGTCAAGTCATACATTCCAATCAGTCCATTGATTATAGGTAGCGTATCTTTTGGTTTGCCAGTGTCAATGTAGAGGTAATCGTTCAGTTGATCATTGTCCAGTTTGTCGACCAGTGGCCGAAGTATCTCCTTCACATCCTCTTGAGGTGGGTATGATTTGAAGCAGTGTGTGATGCCATCAAGTAACACCAAGGTAGGTCCATTATCAACCATACTATCAGCATTAAGTTCAAAGTACTATGTATTGAGTCAGTGATTGTTTGATTGATTGATTGAATGAGTGATTAATAATGGCATACCCTTTGGAATGCAGGACCCATCCACTTGATCACTCTATTCCTGGTATGTACGCCTTGTCTTTCGAAGCATGTAGTGAGACATGATTCAATGGAGCGTATGAGTCTACGTGATTGTAGGAGTGCTGCAACTTCTTTAGATGAGGGAGATTGTTTGGACTTGGTTGTGGCAGCCACTGGCACAACATCCCATGTGTTTCTGTTGCTGAACAACTTGCGTGCCAGAGCCGTGTTTGGTGTCGACTTGATGATCCAATCTGGGAGGTTGTTGAACTCCGCAAGTACACTAGATGAAGGTAGATATCAAAGTTAGGATGATTGATTAACTGATGTTCAATACAGACCAGACTCACTTGATTGATGATGTCTGAGGAAGGGTGATGTCGTGAACAAATGTTGGGATTAGGTCATCTGGCAATGTTATGAGTGTCCAGTACTTGATATAGAGTTCGATAGTTGTGTCACCAAATGCAGTTACAACGTTTAGGTAGCAGTTTGGACAGTCAGAATATAGTCTGATCAGATTGGCATAGATTACTGCCAACATTCCAACTTGATTGTCTGTGCCAGCTGTTTTGCTACTGCTGATGCTGCCCATCAACTGTTTAAGAAAGCCTTGATCAACCAGTACAAAGTATGTCCAATTAGGAGATAGTATTGCATGGGAAAGATATGATTTGGCATCTTCAAAGACTGACTTGCTTGGTTCACTTTTCAAAGTCTGGTCCATATTCTTAATGACGCCACGTTTGATCAAATCACTGAACAGGCTACTAAAGTGATTGCACAATGGATCAAAGTTGGCTCCTCTCACATTGAGTACCTAAATAAGTCAGACCATGGTAAGTGATGATGTCCAAACAATGATCGATCGATCATACATACGCTTGACACTAATGGCAACAGTTTCTTCAAGATTATGTTGGCCTCTACAGATGAACTACGTATTTGTTTGTTGATTGACTTGAAAGCATCACTCAACTTCTTGTCGTCATGAAAGTAGGTACCATTGATATAGTTAGTCAACAATGATTCAAGTTCTGGAAAGGACATAATACGTGTTATATTTATATCTTATCTAGTCGATCAAAGTATGATTGAATGATCAAAAATGTTTGAATTGGGCGAAGATCAAACAAAGTTGTTCCAGACTCTTTCTAAAATAGATATTTATATAGATAATATATATATATATATATAGATATATATTTATTCAATATTCAGTCGACCTAGGTATGAACTGGTGCCTTGGCAGACACTGGTGTCAGTGATCGAGTCTTGGTATTGATTGATGGTGGGGGTGGTGGCATCCTTCCACCTCCTAACAATGGTTTACCACCACTGCTAGGTGATGATGATGATGAAGATGAAGATGGAGGAGGTACCATTGGTATAGGTGGCCTACTCGTCATCATCTTGTTAAACGCTGATGTATGTACATTGTTGATGTTGTTGGTGGTAGTTGTGGGTGGGATTGGACTCGAGTAGCTATGTGGTCGCTTCAGGGCCACTCCGCTCACTGGCGTCGGAACATTGAATGAACCTCCCTGCATCCTTGGTCGACCAGTCTCGAACTTGGGCGGCGACGTCAAGTCCATGCCGGTCGGTGGCGAAAGGAGTGGGGGCGGGGGCGGTGGCAGAGAGATGACCATCGCAGAGATCGGCAGGTTCAAAGCGGGCGGCAGTGGAGGGGGTGGTGGCAACGCCGCACCAGTGCGTGCGGGGATGGGTGGCGCCATCCTGTTGGGCGACTTGCTTGAATTGACCTCTTGCTCGAGGTTCTCAAAGCTGCCTGTCAGGGGTGAGTAGCGTCCTGTTGAGGACGGCGTCGACGACCGACTGTCCACGCCCAGTGTTGACGGGCGCGGTGGTATGATTGGGTGTTGTTGATGTTGCGCAGCTGCCTGTTGCAGTTCGTACTCCTTCTCCTCCATCGACGTGTAGGTGATCGAGGATATGGTCTGTGGCATCTTCTTAGGACTATGTCTCATCTCCTCATTGCTTTGCGACAAAGAGGGGAATGAAGAAGCCCTGGTGAAGTTGGTGCTGGGGGTGTTTGAGTTGGCCGCCCGAGACACTGACGTGGACGAGCTCGACGGGGATATGCTGTTGCTGTTGTATGAGTGACTGTTGATTGCTGGTGAGATTGACGAGAAAGTTGGTGTGTAGGCATGTGGAGTGGAGGAGGACGATGATGAGCAAGGTGGCGACAAGAAGTGATCACCAACATCCTGCGAAGTCGGACTAACGAGCGAGTTGACGTCGCTGGTCGACTTGCGAAAGATGTCCTGTAGCATGGGCACCGGCTGCTGTTGTCGCCTGGGCTGCATCTGTTCCAGGGTGTAA
The DNA here is from genome assembly GCF_000787575.1 of Acytostelium subglobosum LB1. Taxonomy (NCBI): domain Eukaryota; phylum Evosea; class Eumycetozoa; order Acytosteliales; family Acytosteliaceae; genus Acytostelium; species Acytostelium subglobosum. Next base: position 529,370 of record NW_012236517.1, on the reverse strand, counting down.
CCGGAGTTGGCAAAGTTATTCAGACTCTTGAAGCCCTTGAGTGAGCTGCATCCAAAGTCGCGCAGACTGGCTGCCTCTGCTGCAGCCACTGCCGCCGGGTCACCATAAGACGAGCACTTGTCCAAGAATGTCTTGTACTTGACCAGCCAAGACTTGTCGAGGAGGTTCATATTGGAGTGTTGGTAGATCATTTGGAAGAACTCATTCTTCTCCGACTCGTGAGCAAAGTAGAATCGTTTGATCTTGTCGTCCTTCTCTGGCAGGAGCATCTCGAATCCACGTGTTGATCCATAAATAGTCTCCACCTTATTCCTCACCAATACTCTATTAAGTACAATCACTCTCTTCACTGTGGCCATCTTCTTCTTATTCTTGGCAATTATCAATATGTCTAAATGATTGATTGATTGAGTGTAAGTATATGGATGGAATGATTCCCATCACCAATCAATCAAATACATACCACTACATAATATACAACGAAGGGATTCCTTCTCATGACCCTTGGATATCAGGGATTCTTTGATGAATCGACGGGTGGTACACTCGTTTGGTCTGTTGTCGTCATAGCTCAGGTTGTTTTCGATCTCCTTGAGCTTAATCGCATTGAAGATGGACTCGTCCAACAGACGTTTCTGATGATTGACCTCCTCCAACACAAAGTTGATCTTGTTGTATGCCTGCTGCAGTGCCTTGAAATCGCTAAAGTCCTGCGGAGTATTCTCCATCAGCGACCTCAGCAACAGAGGGTACTTGGTGATCCTCTGCACGGGCTTGATGATCAGCATCGGGAACGTCAGGCCACGACACAGATAGTTCTGCTTGGCATTGTCTATACATGTGGCAAACACCTTTGAGTTGGCTCTAAGTCGATCGAATGCCAGCTGGCAAGTGTCCTGGTGCTTGCAGAATGATACATAAAGGCTGGTAAAGTCCTTGTGATTGAACTAAAATTTGTATGGAAACCGGTAAGTCAGCTGATCAAATAATAAAATCACTTGATCAGATAGTAAGATCACGTGATCAGATTTCAAATATTTCCAGACATCCTGGAAACCTGGAAAGTGATGGATAATGAGACTTACTGATTTATACAACACCTCTCCAATGTTCTGTTGGGTAGGGCTACGAGTTGGAATGCTTTCAAACTCAACTAGTATATCTCTATGTTGATCTAATATACGCTCTGTACATCCGAATACATCGTTGTATTCTTGTTGTGAGATCTTGCTTCTGATTGGATCGATAAACAATTTAGCTATCAGCTTTAGATCCCTAACATAACTTGTCTCTGTCTTGACAATCTCGTTTACAGTCTGTTGTCTCATCCTCTCTCGCTTCATCATCATCTCCTCTGGAGACAATGGTGTTCCTCCATCTTCCTCCTCTATCAAACTCCAAGTGTCCGAAGAGTTGTCATCAGTACTGTTTGTGCTGCTAATATCGTCGCGCTCCATCCTATATCTAAAATTAATAAATTAAATTTAAATTAATTAATTAAATAGCAATAATTGCTGATCCTGGAAACAAAAATTATTAAAGATAGATAGCTGGAGTTGGTGAAGAGTTAACTTTGGTAGGTGAAGACCGGTAAAGGATGAATGGAAGTGAGATGTCGGAAACTGGGTGGTTGGTTGATTGATTAGAGAGAGAGTTGCTCTATTTGGAAACGTAGCAAGTGGAGTGGAGTGGATGAGGATAACGGGACAGTATGTTTAAACAAACTTCCAGACATCTGGCATTATAAGGTATAATGATTGATGGGTGAATGGAATGTGATTGAAAGTGAGAGAGTGTGTGATTGGTGTATGATTGATTGATGGGAAGAAAGACGTGTGGCAACAACAACAAGTTGACATATGACATGTCCATCTACAATCACTTGTCACTGTCACTGCCTGCCTGAATGAATGAATGAATGCCATCCATGTGTTGCCAACCTCCTGCCACATGTTTGTGCACACCTACTCGCCGACCCCCCTCGGTCTGGCCAAACACCGTGAACGGTATGGGTATTATGTGGCAGTAATTATTATTATGTTGATGTTTGATATTGATACTTGATCATGTGATTGGAAGTGATGTGATGTTATGTGATGTGACATTTTGGATCGATTACATACATTCGGCACAGATATGTATTGTAATTGTATTTTAAAGTTCTCTCTGCTATATCGGATCAATCAAGATTATAATAACCTCCTCTTCTTCCTTTTTCTGTTGTGTTGTTGTGTTGTTGTTGCTGTGAATCTTAACTCCAACTGATGATGGTGAGGAGTGGAACTACTAATTACGTATGGGGTTGATGTTGGATTGATTGATTGATTGATTGATGCGTGATTGAGTGAGTGAGTAATGGTGGATGATGGTCAGGTGATGGCTGATTGGATTGTCGTTGTTAGATGGCTGGAATGGCTGTATGGGTGGATGATGGATGGGTGTCGGAGTGCGTGCGTGTGTGTTTGATTGATTGACCAAAGTTGATTGATTGATGGGTTTGATGTCCTGCCAAAGAGTTAGTCAACCTCTATCTCTATGATGTTGATGTCCACTCTTAATTAAAAAATTGTGTAATAATGAATGAATATGTGGATAATGTATACTTTGGAGGGAGCTAGAAGTGAAGCGATGCGTTGGATGGATGGATGTGATTGATTGATCACCACCCTTGATTGATGGCACTTATTGAATGATTGATTATATATATATGATTATATATGAGTGTGTTTGTTAATCAAACACACAACACACATCTTGATTCCAGGTTATTAATACCCTCTCCCTTCCACCTTCACCGTTGTTTAATGATTGTTTGATTGATTGATTGATTGATTGATGGGATTAGTTGTTGACTTGAGTGTGTGTGTTGGTGTGAGATGAGTGATTGAGTTTGGCTCAACAGTGTGCCAGTCGCCAGGTTAGGCGCCACGAAGCACATGCTTGATTGTCAACAACAAACACATTATTCATCTTAACACATAGATGTACAATTATATGTGTGTGTGGTTTGTGTGTGGTGGTCGAACGAATGTGATCACACATTGGGGTGTGGCGCTTGATCAATCACCACAATCACTCACACTGACAGGGGTGGCATCAAGCAAGAGAGGAGAGGGCATTAATAAACACATGTGCCGCCTAAATGCCATTCAAATAATGGTCAATCAAGAGAGAGAGTGAGAATAAGAACCGGTCTTAGGTCTCTCAGCTGAGAGTGGATAGTGAGAATGAGAGAGCGGGAAGAAAGAAGAAAGAGGCGTTCCAACATACAGTCCGTCAGTCGACAGTTCATTATCTTAACTTTGCGCCGACAAGTTGCGGCGGGCTGGCTCGCGCAGAGGTAACATCGTGTTATGTTTGTTTGTTCTTGTCCAGACCACCCAATGATGGTGGGATCCTGTTCTGCTACCATCATGATGCTTGATTGAATGATTGATGGGTTCAATGAACTTGCATTCTCGGTCATGCGGCCTGGTCTGTCTGGTCTGTTGCTAGAAATACATTGGRAGAGTGGAGTGCAACAACACATTGAGCTTCGCTTCATTCTCTCTCATTGTACACGTATATGCATCGATGTTGGCAACAATAACTCTATTTCTGGATATATCCAGATATGTTAACTAACTAATAACTAACTAACTACTGATACTATTACTGCTACTGCTCAAGCTGTTGATACTCTTTGTTGTCGTCCTCACTGTGGCCAAGGTGAATGCAGCGCCCATCTGAACATTGACCACTCTCGTCTGAGTGATTTGTTTGATCGATGCTGAGGAGACACTCTCGACAACCTGCGTAGTATCATTCAATGTACTACTGCTGCTGCTGATGTTGTTGTTGCTACTGCTCGTCATACTACTACTACTACTGCTGCTCGCGCCTCCACTACTGTTGAGTCTATTGTTGATGGTTCCAGTTAACATTGGACTGCCCTTGCTTGACCTGATCTTCCTGAGCTCCAAACGGTCCATGTGCGAGGCCAGCTCCTCCTCGCGCTCCACGCCCCACTGGTCTGGCATCACAAGACTCGGTATGTCCTGGTCGACGTCGGAGCCCGTGCCCAGTCGATGGCTGTCTCCAAAGCCAAAGGTGTACAGTTTGCCACTGTTTGTTATGATGCCACTGTGCCAGCCACCGGCTGCGATACGCACAGCAATGTCTCCACTGGCATACTTGTCGGGTTTCAGTGTCTCGCCTTCCTGATCATATATGTCGTTGTATGAGTCAGCCGAGTCGCTGAACTGATGTCTAATATGTGAGTATGGTATCAATGTTGGTTTGCTCTGATGTCCGACCACCGCGCCAAGTCCCAATGCTCCATCGCTAACGAATCCCCAAGTGTATACTGCTCCTCTCCCTGTGTTGCATGTGAATGCGATAAAGAGATGTTAGTGTCGAGGTGCTTGGAATGATTCCAATGTTCTACTCTTGAATGAATACTAACTCGTTAAACACATTGAATGATAGTAGCCAGAGGCAATGTCGACGATCTCTCCAGGCATTTCAATCTTCTTGGGCTGGATGCTGTCGCTGAATGTGTTGAGGCCGAGTTGTCCACAGATGTTGAAGCCAAACGAGTACATGCTGCCTTCGGTCGTCAGGACTAGCGTGTGGTTCTTGCCACACACAACCTTGACCAATGGCACGCGCTCCAGCTCCTTGTTCTTGACGGGCAGTGTGTGCTTCTTCACGCTTCCAATGCCCAACTGACCGTATCTGTTCCAGCCCCAAGTGTATAGTTGACCGCGGTTGTCTATGGCGGCCGAGTGCATGAGTCCCGCTGCCATGTTGACGATGTGTTTGCCAACGAGACTGCCTACAGGCTTTGGTGAGAAGGCCGGCAGCTCGTTGCCGTGGCCCAGGCGACCGTATGTGCCGCAGCCAAACGTGTAGAGCTCGCCGTACTTGGAGAGCACGAGCGAGTGCTGCATACCAGCGGCGACCTGCTCGGGAACCGAGCTTGGTGAGATGCCGCTGATTGGCGCAGGCTTGAGTCGATTGACCTGGTCGCCATGTCCGAGTTGACCCCATCTGTTGCAGCCCCACGACACCACCGTGGCCACATCGGGCAGGATGGCAAGCGCGTGGCTGTCGCCGCAGGCAATCTTTGACACCTTGATTGAAGTGACCTGGCGCGGCAGTCTAATCACATTAATCTTCTCCAACTCGTCCTGATTATATCCACATTGTCCAAAGAAGTTGTAGCCCCAACTATACAACTGTCCAGGTGTATAACTTGTATCTGTAGCTTGTTTACTCGCGCTCATTGCTGACTTATTGTTGTTGTTGTTACTATTCTTGCTTGTTGTTGTCACTTTGTTTTTGTTGTTGTTATTGTCGCTATCGTCTGAACTTGAAGAGAGAGTGTCGTCGGATTTGTCTGAACCAGGTTGTGACTCTCCACTCTCACTGCTGTCACTATGTCCGTCGTCCTCACCAAACAACCAACGATCGACGACGTTTGTTCCACAAGTCAACCAATTGGTTACACCAGATATCATATTCTATCTACTACTTAGAAAATATAATAATAAATAAAAGTTATAAGTTCGAACGTACAACAAGATTGAGCTGGCAAACAACATTCATTCATTCATTCATCGGATGATACCACTTTTGCGCACCTCTTTGCAATAGTTGCAAAAATGGGTAAATGAGGGGTCTGAATTGAATTCAGGGTCATTTCCACGATCATTGAGTCAACAGTTATTCCTTCCTAAATCAATCAAAAAGGCACAAGTAGTATCTGTATACTATGAACATAATAAATATTACAAGATTGATAACTTTCAATATTTAGTATTAAAATAATTAATAATTATTAACAACATGGGAATAATTAAATAATGAATTATTATTAGTTGTTGGTTGGATATATTCCAATGGTATTTCCCAACAACAATGTCAACAAATATTAACAACATTGTTGTTAAGGAATGAAGATTGATTGGACCTTATTGTTTATTCAATCATCTCCATCTTGAATCTAATTTTTTTCAAAATACCTTCTCAACACTGGTTTTGTTGCATCTTCAACTTAAGTATTTAGTTTAAACATTCATTCGTCTTCACTTCAATTCGCAACACTTCACTTTATTATTTTTATACATATATATATATACATACATACAACAAACAAGCAATAATGTCAGAAACAAACGTTGAGAAACAAGTTGAGGGCATGTCACTGAATGAGACTGCCACTACAACAACATCTACTGCTCCAGTTGCACATCCAGAGAAGCCCATTGGGTAAGATGAATCATCTACAGGTAGATTGACAACAACAAGTCGACTGACACTTATGATTATAACAACTATCTATATAGTGGTGGACTGACTGTTCAGGAGAGATTGAATTTGATCAAGTTGGTCGGCGAAGAGATTGTTAGTGAGGAGAACCTCGCTGGTCTGCTCACCGCCAAGCCAAAGCTTAGATGCTACGATGGTTTTGAACCATCGGGCAGAATGCACATTGCCCAGGGTATCCTCAAGTCGATCAATGTCAACAGAATGACCCAAGCTGGATGCACATTCATCTTCTGGGTTGCCGACTGGTTCGCCATGTTGAACAACAAGATGGGAGGTGACCTCAACAAGATCAGAAAGGTCGGACAATACATGATTGAGGTAAGTTTGATTGATCGAATGATCGAATGAATGAATGAATGAATGGACGACTTACTCAATCATTCATATCAATCAATCAAACATAACAAAGATCTGGAAGGCAACAGGTATGGACATGGAGAACGTTGAGTTCTTGTGGTCATCTGATGAGATCAACAAGAATGCCAATGACTACTGGCTCAAGGTGATGGACATCTCGAGAAAGTTCAACATTCCACGTATCAAGCGTTGCGCTCAGATTATGGGTCGTAACGACGAGGACGATCTGTCCGTGGCCCAGGTGTTATACCCATGCATGCAGTGCGCCGATATCTTCTTCCTCAAGGCCGATATCTGCCAGCTGGGAATGGATCAGCGCAAGGTCAACATGTTGGCACTCGAGTACTGCGACAAGTCAAAGATCAAGCACAAGCCAGTGATCGTGTCGCATCACATGCTGATGGGTCTGAAGGAGGGCCAGGAGAAGATGTCCAAGTCCGACCCAGACTCAGCCATCTTCATGGAGGACACCGAGCAGGAGGTCTCCACCAAGATCAAGAAGGGATTCTGTCCACCAGGCGTCATTGAGAAGAACCCAATCATGGACTACTTGAAGCACATCATCTTCCAGAAGTTTGAAACGTTCACCGTTTTGCGTCCAGACGACAAGGGAGGCAACAAGACCTACACCTCGTACGCCGAGTGTGAGGCTGACTTTGCTTCCAACGCGCTGCACCCAAGCGATCTGAAGCCAGCCGTCGCCCTGGCCATCAACAAGATTCTGCAGCCAGTCCGTGACCACTTTACCAACAACAAGGAGGCTGCTCTCCTGTTGAAGACCATCAAGGGATACAATGTCACTCGTTAAGTGAACTCAACCCATTGTCTCGCGTCGCCTGCTGTCTCCTCCCCTTATCCACAAGCGTCATCAATCAACTCCCAAATATACATACATATCTTTTTACAAACCAAACCTCCTTTATTGACTCTTACTCATTCCAAGTGCATGAGATGGACTTGTTTCCAGTCCACTCGACGCTGAACTTGTTCCTGATCACGCAATCAATCAATGAATGGTCATCAATTCGATTGAGCATCGATGAGTGAATGGAAGTGAGAACAATGATTGATGGGTCGCATCGTTGGTTGTGAATACGACTATTAGGTCATTGAGGTCGGCGTGAATCTTGGCATAGTCTTGGAGGTCTCGGAATATTGATGGGGAGTGATGAGCCAAGTGATTAACATTGTCAATGATGAGTATTGGAGGATGTCCATGTCCAGCAGTGTACCTCTGAGCGGCCTCACTAACCATTGACATTATCTCTTTATAGTACTTTGATTGATCGTCATCGATTGAATCCGCCTCCTCATCTCCATCCTTATCCTCGTGGGCCTCGTCTTCTTCATCATCACCTTCACCACTCATATACTTGAGTAGAATTTGTGAATACTTGTCATGTCGTTCAAGTTGAAATACATTGGATAACTCTCGTACAAAGTCCTTATCATCTGGACATGATATATACACGACGCCTCCTCCATTCTTGGATGATTCCATGTCATTGCCATTGCCATTGCAATTGCCATTGCCATTGCAATTGCCAATGTTGATGTTGATGTTGTTGAGTGACAGCTTGACGTCGACCGATGCGATTCCACATACAATGAATGCCTTGCCCTCTCTTCCACCTCCATTTGATTGTACTCTTTGTATTATTGATTGTATTACATTGCCAACTTCGGAGTTGGCTGATGATGATGTTGATGACGATGATGTTGATGCCGCAGTTGGAATATGACCTCTCTCGAATGTATTGTTTACACGCTTACGTGTAGCATACTGTTGAAAAGAGTATAGACCTGATATCAATAGTGGATCCAACATTTCTCTTAGGGAGTAGTATTGCCATTGATATTCATCCCATATATCAGCCAACACTTGTAACTTTGCATCTAATCTCTGTACATTATCAACCAATACTCTAGGCAATATATCCAATGTCCTATTAAATAACAATGTCTCGAACTGTTCAAACCTCTTATACATTATACATCTCTCTCTCTCTATCTATCTCTATCTCTCTATCTCTATCTTATAACTTGAAAAGAGTGAAGTTGGTGGGACTGGTCTCAGTTCCCAAAAGTTCAAAAAGTTGCAAACGATGCCCATTCACACACTTTATTGGAAATTTGATTGATTGTTTGATGGAATGATTGGATGTTGATGTAATGGTAGGATGCTTATTAGTTGGTCAGTTGATGTATCTTGTGATATTAGACATATGGCATTGTTATTATCTATTTTACGAATTTGTAATTGATATTGATGTGATGGTAGATTATCCTTTGAATATGTTGTTACAGATAAATAATATATACCAATATTTGGATAGTCTTGAAGTAATATCCTTTGTAAAGTAGATTGAACTGTACTTCCATATTGCTTTGGATCATAATAAATTGTACCATATAATGATCCAATATGATGTACTAAAGAATATGTTGATTCCTTCCATTGTCTTACACCATCTTCCGCCAAACAATCATTGATGATCAATGTACCAACTGATGATGGTATAGTTGATTGTAATTTTGTTCTTCTATTTAATACCAATGTACTGAGTTTGGAATATTGAGGGTCTGGAAATGTGATCAATCTTATTTTGAATGAATTAATTTCCAATCTTGTAAGTGATGTTGGAAGTACACTTTGTGGAATGTTCTCGCGATATGCTGTGCTTGGAAATGTGAGGTCTGTCAGAGAGTCTGGGAAACAATGTGGATGGAGTGGAAGAGTGTAGTTTCTACCAAGTTGGAGTGTTTCCAGCAGTGGTGGAAGCAAACCTGGTGTGAAGGGTCGGTTGAACATTGTACCAAAAGTGAGTGATCTGAGTGAGTAGGGGAATATTCCATCACCAGTGATGTTATGATCAAAGTTAGATCCCATGACCAAAGTGATCAGTGATTGAGGAAGTGCACCCGGCATGATAGGCTGATAGAAGTTGTCCCCAAATGTCAGTGATGTCAGACATGTTGGTAACATTCCAGGACTAATCGTTTGATTGAAGTCCTTTCCAAATGATAATGATGTTATTGTATCCGGCAATGAATTGGCAATCCAATCACAATTATAATCTTTACCAAATGATAATGACCTGATTGATATGGGGAGAGTTACCACTTTGGTAATGGTTATATTTGGTTCCCAATGAAGCGTGATGAGTCCATTGGGCAGTGTCATTACATGTCTAAAGTTCCTTCCAACTGTGAGTGATGTAAGTGAGGCTGGGAGCGTGCCTCCATCACCTCCAAAACCTCCAAATGAATGATTGTATCTTGATCCAATCCTAAATGTTGTTAATGTAGATGGCAATGTATCTTTGATAATAGGATGATTGTACATTGTACTCATTAAGTGCAACACGGTGAGTGAGTGAGGTAGTGTCCCTGGTACAATCGGCCGCTTGAAAGCGTTTCCAAGTGATAGAACAGTGATTGAAAGTGGTAGGACTCCATCGATACTTTGATCAAACATATAACCAAAAGTGAGTTCCAACAGACCTGTTGGCAAAGCCCTTGGAAGTATTGGTTGATTATAATAATAACCAAATGTTAATGATCTCAATGAGTTGGGCAAAGCATCTGGCTCCACAATGCTGTTGAACTTTAATCCCATTGTCAAAGTGATTAATGACGATGGAATCATTCCAGGTTTCAAACTATGATTGAAACACTTTCCAAATGTAAGCGATGTCAAAGATTCAGGAAGTGACCGATCATTGATCAATTCATTGAATGAATGATCAATGATCAATGTACGAAGTTTGAACTTCTTGGATGTTGATGTCGATTTCGATGATGAAGTTGGTGATGTTAAATGTCGTCTGATCATCTGATCACATGACCATAATGACATTGAAGTTACTCTTCCTTGTTCCAAATGACTATGTAACTTCTTGCATGATATCATCAAACATGCCAGATCTAATTTGGATGTCAACAAATCTAATATATATTGTAATATTATGAATGGTAGTGTATCAATCATTCTATGTTTGTGTACTTGTACATGTCATTCCATCAATCAAACAACTACAAAAGCCTTGACAAAAGCCTCGACAAAAGGAGGCCCCTTCACATTCCTTTTTCCTTCCAACATAGTCCACTTAAGTGGACTTCACAAAGAGATAATGATATAAATATCAATAAATAAGTATGAGTTGATGTGCGAGCGAGACACAATGTCAAGATTACAACAACCACTTCATTAGTCGTCAGATATTGCTATAAATATAAGATAGTGGAGATCATCATCATTGTGCAATCTACAATCACTGATACTTGACTGACAGTCTGTGTTTCAGATAGTTGATGGATGGATGAATTATCAACTGGTGTGTCCATCACACTCACTCATATAATATAAGTATACACATAGATACAGAGATATCAAATCACACACTACTACCCACCATTATTGATTCACTGTGTGTGAGTGAGTGATCACATGACTGGAACATACAGTGGATACACACACACACACACACCACTAATGGATGGAAAGAAGGAAGAGGGTGGTGTCACATAGGCCTTTAAAGGCTGTGTTTGCAATGACTATCTTCATCCTTCACAAGTGTATACACTCACTCATCATCAGCGGATGCGGTGCTCACTTGCATGCATGCTACTGCTGCTTCACTAACCTGGAAAGAGTAAGTTGGGTGATCATCTGACTGACTGACTGAACTGACTGATATTTGATATAGCACTACTTCCTAACGTGCCCGCGCCAAGATGCTACTACTACCATGGACGCACACGCACCTCAACAACACCTCCCATACATCAAACAAACAAACAAACACCAAGGTTGCTAACTTGTATATATGGTGCCAGCTGGTGATGGTGGTCAATGGGAGTGCGAAGGTCCTCGTCGTGACTGACTGACTGACTGACTGCCAGGCACTCTCTCTCACTAACTCGCAGTGATTGTGATGTTGATGGGCTATTCATCCTGCCTGCATGCCTGCCTCTCCCCATATGTCAATCAATCACTTCCGCACACATGTGACTCTCCAACAACAATAACAATTTACAACAATCAACATCCAATCCATCTACTGTCATTCATTCATAGATTGGAATCATTTACAACATTACAATATTACAGCTTTGTCTTAGAAGAAGTGATACATCACTTCATTCAATCATTCATACTACAAACTATTCATTCATAGTTAGACGGACAAATTTAAAGTGAATGATGACGAAGATGATGGCCAAGTCCAAAGGTGTTGTGATACTCTTGTTATCATTACTACTGATATGTAATAATATTGGACTCAGTATGTATACATTTGGATCACCAAGTATCATTATGTAGTCATCTAACATTCAATCAATCATATAGTTAGCGCACAGGGTAACACAACAATCAGTGATGATCAAGTAAATTCTGCAGACTTTATACCAGCACAACCAAATAATGGCGATAACAGCATCAACAACAATGATAAATTATTTATAGATATAAACAATGGTGATGATACATGGTCTGGAAATATGGTATGATCCATCGACCCAAACTCAAAGTCTAGTTTGCCCGCCACACACACTCACACATACTCACTCAATCAATCAAATACAGACTCATCCACTGAAAGTACTTCAATTTGGATATTACGAAGCAAAGAGATTGAATAGGACACAGGTGTATGTTGCCAAGGGAGTGTATAGTACAGAGACGATTGATCTGGTCGATGGTATATCAATCTTTGGTGGATACGATGGTGCACCAAACTGGAACCGATCCAATGTAGTACTGCCCTATATCTCAAGTACAACGATCAAACCAAATGGAGGACATGCCGTATTCAACATCACCAATGTCCAAGCCAAGACCACCCTCTCACATCTCAACCTACTCTCTCCAACACCAGTCTACGACACTGGTAAGTCATTGGAGCTATTCCAATCAATCTCTCAATCACTCAATCACTCACTCACTCACTTAATCACTTCAAATCAAATATAGATACATTCGGATCATCATTTGGAATAGTGATCAGTAATAGTAATCAGGTGGTGCTGAGATTTATATCGGTGACGTCGGCCGCCGGTGTTGACGCACCTCCAATGGCTGGAAGTTGGACAAAGAATGATCAACTCAATGGACCGGATGGACGCGATGGCATGATCAGTTGTGTGGATGGCGATTCATCTTTAGGCTGCGGCAACTGCACAGCCCCTCAACCAGGTCTAGGCGGAGTACTAATGTGCTATGGCCAGTTAACCAACGGTGGTGATGGCGCCGCGCCTGGCCACGGCAACGAGACTGGACACAACGGAGTTGCCGGACAAACCGCCTCTTTCGGCGGTGCTGGAGGCCAGGGATCCGAAGCTGGCTACGGTACAATGTTTATCTTGGCCGAGACAAATGGACGCGATGGCGTGAATGGTGCGGCTGGCCGAGATGGCAAGCCCCCAGTCTTCATATTCACACCCCATGGAATCTCTGGCAAACAATCAAATGGACTACTCGGCCAGAATGGTGGTGGTGGTGGCGGTGGCGGTGGCGGTGGCGGTGGACTCGGAAAGTGCGCAGAATACGGTGGATCGGGAGCTGGAGGCGGTGCTGGTGGCTGTGGAGGTCGCGGAGGTCTAGGCGGCAAGCCTGGTGGCAGCTCCATCGGTGTCTACATCTGGAACTCTACTGTCAAGATTGAGTTCTCATCCATTACCACGAGCAAGGGTGGCAATGGTGGCACACCATCACCAATCGAACCAGGCTACCTCGGTGGAAAGGGTGGATTTGGAAGCTACCCACACGCCGACAGATCAAGCAACTCATCAAACAGTGGCAATGGAGGCCATGGAGGCAAAGGTGGAGATGGAGGCCAAGGTGCACCAGGCAACGGTGGCTTCTCCTCGCCTATTGTATTCTTTGGCAACGAGCCAACAATGTCATGCAACAATCTGGCCAAGGATGTCGCCGGCCAGCCAGGCGACGGCGCTGTCAAGTCCCTGGACGGCATCAGCTCATTCTGTTACGATGCCAACACCAAAGCTCCGACCGAATGTCCATCCACCATCAATGTAGCCCAATGCACCAGTCTTTTGGCCGTTGCCGAATGCGAGTTTGGCGAAGAGAGAGACAAGTGTGGCATATGTGGAGGTGCTGGCTCATGTTCAGTTGGCTGCGATGGCGTAGTTAACTCTGGCAAGGTCTTGGATTCATGTGGCGTGTGTGGCGGAAACAACTCAACATGTTCAATTGGCTGCGATGGCGTTGCCAACTCTGGAAAGATCATCGATGCCTGTGGCGTGTGTGGTGGCAACAACTCAACATGCGTGGGCTGCGATGGCGTGGTCAACTCAAACAAGACACTGGACCAATGTGGAGTGTGTGGCGGAAACAACACTTGCGTGGGCTGCGATGGAATCATCAACTCTGGACTCGTGATGGACCTTTGTGGAGTGTGTGGCGGTCACAACAGCACATGTCTGATAGGCTGCGATGGCATCGTTGGCTCATTCAAGAAATTGGACTCCTGTGGCGTGTGTGGCGGCGACAACTCTACCTGCGCCTTTGGCTGCGATGGTATTTCCAACTCTGGACTTGTACTGGACGCATGTGGAGTGTGTGGCGGTAGCAACAAGACCTGTCTGGGTGGCTGCGACAATGAACCAAACTCAATCTTGGAGTTTGACGAGTGTGGAGTGTGTGGCGGAGACAACTCGACTTGTTTGTCAGGCTGCGATAACTTGCCATACTCCAACAAGAAGGTGGATGCATGTGGCGTCTGTGGCGGCACAAACAGCACATGTCTAGTTGGCTGCGACGGTATCAAGTACTCATACAAGGAGTACGACAAGTGTGGAGTATGTGGTGGTGATGGATCAAGCTGCACCCGTCAGTCCAGCAGTGGACTCAGTACCGTGTCCAAGGTGGTCATCAGCATCGTGGTCATCTCTGTCTCACTCTATGGCGCCGCTCTCGCATTCATTGTGCTGAGACGCAAGCTCAAGGGTCACGGCTCACAATACTACCGCACCAAGCTAGTTCTCGAGTACCAGGATGCGCCATTCGTCCAAGCCGAGCTGATCCAGAAGAACAGGAACAGACCCAAGCGATCGATATTGACTGGTCTGGGAATTAGGAGGGACTACCAACACCTGCACGAGGAGGTACCAATGGACGACTATCCAACATCATCAGGATCAATCCACTACGACACAAACAACAACAACAATCATTATGATGCCAATAATCCTCATCATAACCAAGGAATGTATAATCAGCCACAGGGTAGAGAGGACATCTTCTCCGAATTCGACATGTTCCCTCCACAGCCACATGGCAACAGCGGAAACAGCGGCAACAGTGGAAACAATGGTCGACCATACATGTAAATAATTATAATTAAATATAATATTATTATCTCTCTTTTGATTTAACTAAAGAAGATCTAGATCAAATATTTATTCATATCAACAACAACTCTTGACTATCTAACCTAACATTGGAAGGGACGGCGTGGACTCTGAACTAGTTTACTCAGTCACTGTTGTGGCACGCTCCATATCCCTCTCCCTCTGTTCATGCTCTATTTGTTCTTGTAGCTCCTGCTGCTTCTCACCCTGATGTAGAACCTTGGGGGATGATTGTGGCTCCACTTGTTGTTGCTGGACTCCCTCTTGAGTGCCCACCTTGGAGCCTAGGACCTCGAGTTGTTGGGGTAGTTGTTCATGTTGTTTCTCGGATGTTCTCTTGGCCTCCTCCAAATCAGAACCAGGCTGACCCTCCTGTTGGGTACCTAGGATTTGGCGCTCTTCCTCCACGACCTCTGGGGAGGTCTCATCCTTCTTCTCACCGTGGTGGAACATTCCAACTGCACGACCCTTGATGTGTGAGCCCGTCTCATGGATCCTCTCCCCAGTCTCGTGGAAAGCATGCTTGGTGTCTCCCCAAGCTGTACCAATAGCATCACCGATGTTATGCTTGAGTTTTGCCATTCTCTCACGGTAGGACTCTTTGGATTCGCCGGGATGTTGAGAGGTATCCGATTGTACACCAATGTCCTTGTCCTTCTCCTGACCTAGACCTATACCCGGGCCTTGGACCTCGCCCTCCTCCTTGGATTCCAAACCAATCTTCTTCTTGAACTCCTCGGACACAGGAGGTGACTCCTTTTGTTGGGGAATTTGTTGTTGGTGCAATTGCTGCTCCTCGGAAATTGGACCAGTAGAGATCGGTCGGTATTCGCCCTCCTTGGCCTCTGATCCAGAACCTTGTTGTTGAATAACAGGCTCTTCAGAGCTCTGGAATTCCTTTACTCTCTGGGTGGGACTAGTTTGTTGTTGTTGTTGGTGTAGTTGATGTTGTGGAACATTCTCATGGCTTTGTTGTTGAATTGGATCCTTAATCTCTCTTTGTGACTCCATTATTAAATAATTAATTAATTTGATAACTTAAGTTATTATTTGTTTGTCTAAGAGATGCTTGTTGTTAATGAATTATATTGTTGAATGAAGGAGATTGTTATATATTGGAGATGGACATGTTGTAATTCAACAGTCAATATCATTAGCCTTCATATATGGTCAATTTCCAAAGATGGTAATCCAAAACACATATGGGTTTCATCAGTTCCCTTGGCTGAGTTTGTCCTTAGCCATAAACAAAGTGTGTCCCTACAAATATGAATAGTCAACACCAGAACTGATCATTACTGGTACGTCCCAGTGCCACGATTCCCGAACAAGTATATACATATGCCTAAATAAAGTTCATTGGTCATTGTTGTTGGCGGAGGAGGAAACTCCGTGTTCAAACTGAGAGGAGGAGGGAATGAGAGTGAAGGAGAGAGTAGAGACATGTAATAATTATTATAGTTATAATATATATATATATTTACAATCGGACTGTTCATTAATTAATGTACATGTTACAATATTGTCGCAAGTTATCAACCTGTTGTTGTTATGTCGATGTCGGTCATTGGTCAATCTTGCTTATGATAGCCTTGAGGAAGGCCAGCCTTGTCTTCTTCAGTTTCTCACTGAATGCATTCGCGTATAGTGCTGCCTTTGCTCCATTTATCACTATTAATGGTTGGGTTGTTTGTTAATACATGTAATGTTGTTGTTGTCTTCATCATCACTTGACTATTAAACATACTCTTGGCAATTAGACTATCTAATAAGTTGATGTCCTTTTTCCAGACCTTGTTCGGAGAGAATGACGGACCAAACTGTCCAACGCCATCCTTTGAGGTCACTGATATTATATATTGAGTCGGGTCAAGGGGAGACTGTTTGGGCTGAGGTTGTACAACAATGAATACATCTTGATTGATTGAGAGAGGGTGGAGTGTGAGTAAGCTATAAGCTGGTATGATGTCGTGTGTACTATAAAGTTACTTACGGTTAAACTCTGAGCGGATGGTGGATGGTACAAATGGGGCACAACCAATGTCTTGGAAGATCAACACAACGACATCATTGCCAACATGTCTCTTTCTCTCTAGTTGTTGCTCATCGTGAGCTCTGAATGGAAGTAGTGTCGACACGTGGAACATGATCTGGAACTTGAATATATTGTCATCAATGTTAAAATGTTTGGTAGTATACACTGAATGGATGCCAGTTGAGTTGTCTATATTTGTGATGAGCGTGAGTAAAGGAGGCCTTTCCGAACACGGACAACTATACCTATACTTACTGACAATGTCAAGGTTACCCTTGTAGTGTGGCCAATCTTTGAGCTCAATCTTCTTGCCAATGAACTCAAGGAACTCATTGTACTCTTCGCTGGCGTCCTGGATCTGGTTGGAGAACATCTCGGACTCTGTGAGCTGGTCTTTCTTGCGATAGAGCAGTCCAAACGTGTAGTCCTTTGTGATCAACTTGTCCTCCCAGTTGGAGAGCTGCTTCTTGACATCGTTTGACTTGATCACCTTGAATGTCAGTGCGCTGATGGGCTGGCAAATGGATTGAACGGTGTGCATCAACTCCTGGGGTGTGGCCTTGCCCGACGACAGATAGAACCTGTCCTCGCCCTCTTGTGTTCTGACCAGGACCTTGAACCTTCTCTCCTGCGCCATCATTGGCGGTGCGCCTTCTCCAGGCTTATCATGTCTCTTCTTCTTCTGCTTGAACTTCTCTGCCACCTTTCGAATACTGATTATAACAGGACCGATGGGGCCTCCATTGAGTTGGTCAACAGAGAGGAAGTTCTTGTGCTCTGTAGTGAGTGATTGAGTGAGAGGTTAGTGAATGGATGAGCGATCGCTTCGACTTGTCAACTACATACTGAAATCGAGGAATGAGGTATCATAGTGATGTATCTCATTGTCACTCTCCTCCAGGAGGTGTTGGCTGCTGCCAGCCGGCCTCTGTCTGATGAGGTTGGCCGGGATGTCACACTCGCGTGTCCATCCAGTGCTACAATCTATGTTTACATTGCCATTCTTCATATCCTCGATCGAACTCTGTCTTGACACCAACGTCGAGTGTTGTGGAGTCTCCTCCTCACTCTGGAACAACTTGGTCTTGTACGCTGGTCTAGTTCCAATGAATTGTTTATATCTCTTCCTACAATATTGATTGATGTCAGTTAGTGATGAATGGAACAACTTGTCCCTGCTGCGCGTGAGATACTTACAACTCCTGTCCTTTAGAGGCCACCAACTCTTTGAGGGTTGTGTCAAACTTGAGCTCTTCAATGGTCTTCCTCCTCATGAGCTGTCGGTCGGGTGTTGCTCGGTGAGGCGGGAGATGATGGTGTTGGCCGTCGCCTTCAAGTGGAGGTGATATCGTTATCATGGGCTCAGAGTTGGCCTTCTCCAATGGGTTCATCGCTGGATCATCCTCTCTGATTGATGGGAGAGGCATTGATGCCACGAGCGATGTGGCTTCAGAGCTAGTGGTTACAACAGTCCTGAGGCCGGCCAGATTTGCCAGGTCGTTTGCAAGTCTGGCTTGCTCCTCCAGCGTCATCTCGCCCGGATTGAGCAGGTCGTTCTCGGACACTGACATCCTGATCTTGTTTATGGATGAGCTCGATGACTTGAGGTCGGGGGTGGCGCCGCCACTCCTTGACTCGCCCTGTTGCTGTGACTGCGCTGCCTGTGGCTGAAGCTCGCTGGATGCGCCAAGACGCCTCTCGTCCTTCTTCTTGCCGCCACCAAAGATTTTCTCGATGGTGGACGTCTTCTTTTTGGGCGAGTGGTAGCTGGTCAGATACTTGTCATAGGTCGTCGGTGATGTTGAGAGGTGAGGGCTGTTGGTGGTCGTGTCGATTGGCTGGCTATTGTTGGTGCGTGATTGATACGCGCTGCTGCTCGTGAAGCCATTTCCAGTCTGTGCATCCTCACTAAGACCATGACTGCTTGGAGACTTTCTAAAGAATGACATTGTCTTCTTCTTCTCTGTGCTGGCGGCCAATGCATTGTTGTTGTTTGTGTTGTTGACATTGTTATTATTACATGTTGTATTATTTACAGGTGTTGGAGGTGATCTGGACTGTGTCTCCTGACTCTCGCCACCACTGCCACTCTTGTGATTGAAGAGTGCCGACGAGAGACTGGTACGCAGCTTCTGGTTGTTTGGTGTGACTGTGGATGATGGAGAGATTGATTGCTTGGTGGGAGAGGCGTGCTTCTCCTTCTTCTTTGACTTCTCGCGGGCCTTCTCCTCCTTCTTCCTCCTCTTCTCCTCCTTCTTGCTGCTGCTCGGTGACATTGAGTTCAGATCGATCATTGAGTTCCTCTTGTGTCGCTCTGGCGACAGACTCGATGAGGAGGACAATGCCTCGCTGTTACTGAAGCTGTTTCTGATGCTGTTGGATGGGCTGATGATGCGACTGCTGCAACTGGCCAGCGATGAGCTCGAGTCGTCGCTGCCGAGGCCGCCGCCCGTCAGGCCCATCGACGTGGTCGTATGCAGGAAGGTCATTGAAGCCGATGGCGTTATCTCTGATGGCAGTTGACTGGTTGACGATGACATTATCGAAGAGTTTGTCAGATAGCTCTCGTCGTCGGAGCTATACTCGCTCTCAGAGTCCAACTCCTCATTCTCGTCCTCCTCGTCATCTGTCGTTGTATTGAAACTCTGTACAGAGTTACGGTGTTCCAATCCATGATTAATATCCACTACACCCATAGCACTATACAATGGTGAAGGTGGTGGCGGGGCTGCGCCAAACTCCATCTTATCCTTGTCACTGTCCACATCATTTGTCATTGTGTGTTATATATAATTATATATGTATATGTATATATTATTAATATTATTATTTACAAGTAAAGTTAAAATATCTATATAATATCTGTTTATGTTAAGTTGTATTGTATGTATATAAATATAAGTTTAAAGAAGAAGAAATAGATAAAGTGTAATGTTAAGATATAAATGTCAATGAGGAGGGATGTGTCTTCGATTGAACCCTTGTCCGCAAGTGTGTGGTGAGGGGGGAGGAGATGACGCCTCAAGAGTTGATGTCAGGGATGGGCCTTGAACGGACGTCTTTGTGTTTGTGTGTGTGTGTGTGTGTGTATGAGTGTTTGTGTTGTTGTTGGTACTGTTTTGTTTTTTTAGTTGTGTTGTTGATTATTATTAGTTAATGGTGAGGTTAGGTCCTTGACGATGGGTTAAACGAGTGTTTTTGGATCAGTCGATCGAAATTTATGATGTGTTTGTTGTGAGTGAATAGTGTCTATTAATCAATAAATCTATTATTATATCTAACTAAGTGTAAGTATCTATTTATATATATATATCTATCTATGTGTGTGTTAAAAAAGTAAGTATGAAAGTAAGTAAATAATGATGATGATGTTTGATGATGATGGTGAAGTAAAGACAAGAACCACACTGTTTTCTTATGGTATGTAGAACATACACAAATACGTACATACACACAGAGACATTATTTCAAAATAGGGTCCTGAGAGTGGAGGGGACGGCTCTCCGGGGAACCAATCGTCGCGGTGCTCAAGAGCTGCAATCGACTGCAAATCGTAGATCGGGTGATCGAAATTTACATTATTATTAATTTTTTGGGGGATTTATTCACAGGTGAATTCACAAAAGGGGCGATGTGAACCAGTGATGTCGGACAGACTTATCGTGGTCAACAAGCGGTCGGGTTACAAGGGTCATGCCTTTGCACTTGTCGTCTACAAGTCCCTTATTAGTTAAGTCTCACTGTGCACCTGTGATCTATCAATTAGAAACAAAACCAAAGAAAGATTGTTATATTAAGTTATATGATTATATAAATATACAATTACTTTAATGATGATGATTAAATATATGTTGTAGTACAAGTTGATAAATAAATAAATAATAATATAGGTTACAGTGACTTTGAAGTGATCGAGATTTGCTTTGATTGGTTGAGTGATTGAGTGCTCATTTTTGATTGATGATATCAAGGTCTATTTCAAATTGGGTCTTTGGTTTAGTTTGTTTCTGCTGGTTGTATATATATCCTTGACATGGTTGTGCACTCATTATCTTCAAGAAATGATCAGGGTCTAAGTGATAAAGAATCTATATATCTTTGTATTAGTAACAATAATATATATTATATAAATAATAAGGACTTACTACTTCGGCCCTTTGATTAGTTCTTGATGGAATCACCATTGTATCTATATCTATTATATGTAGTTAAAGTGTTGTTATTGTAATAATACTTCTAATTATCTCTATGTTGAATGAATAAGTTGGAATGAATGAATGAATAATACTTTGAATGTTATTATTTATATTGACGCAAGTATGTTCATGAGTTTGATTGAAAGAGTGGGTAGAGGATGTGGAAGGTAAATCACAACAGATGTCTATTCTAGTTCTGGCTTGATCTGATTGGATTGAAACTGGACAAGATAATCAATCACATTGCCTGGATTGGCAAAGTAACAGACACAAATATGTGTCAGTGTGAGTGTGGGAATGCAAGTCGTTTAGAAACAAAGGGTCACCCTTTGCTGTTCACTTGCCCTATTTAGGTATTGTTTAAACCATCCATCATTTATTATTAGGATGGGGTGGGGGAGTTGACGACTGTTCATTTATGCATGATCACCAACACATACATCAAGCTGCCTGGTCATTCTCTGCGCCATAATACACCTTCTTTGGACGGGCCTTGTCTCTTGGCCCTGTAGGCTTGCGATAGGTATCAAGATGTGGGAACATCTCTGAGAGGGTGAGGCTCTCGCTGATGATGTGACGGATCGCAGTCCCGCTGACCCATCCGCGTTTGTGGCGGTCGCTGTGCTCTTTGAAACGGGTGAACATGTTGGCGAGGAATCCATTGCAGATTTGTGTGATGTCCTTGATGTCCTCTGCCGACCAGGCTGGCAGCGCGGCCTTGAGGCTGGCGGCATCCACCAATGTGTCGTCGGCATTGTCCTTGTCTGGCTTCTCCATTCTTAGCACCTTGAGCAGTGTTGGATTTATCACCTTGTCAAGACAATGTGACTGTCTCTTTGAGGCTGTCAAGTCCTTGGCGGTGGTATAAGTGTCGTCCATTTGTTTACAGAGATGGGACATCATGTCGCGCAGACACTCTTGAGCGCATGGATAGAATATGACACGTTGTTGTTTCAGTCCGGCTACAACCTTGGTCATTTTGACCATAGTCTCATCGTCGGCCACTGGATAGAACTTTGGATACTCCTTCACGGTCTTTGCCTTGCTCTTCTTCTTTGGCTGAACAATCTCCTCTTCTTCCTCATCATTGCACTCCTTCTCGTCCTTCACTTGGTCTTGCTCATCCTCCTCCACCTCCACCTCCTCCTCCTTCACTTGCTTCTTCACTCTTGTTGTGGTTGTTCTCTTTCTCTTTGATCCAACTTCCTTGACCTCCTCTTCAACTTCATCTTCCTCTTCCTCTTTCACCTCTTCTTTCTTGACTTGTTTGGCTGCTGCAGCCGCCCTCCTCTTTGTGATGGGTGGGGCTGGCTTGGCTTCAACCTCATCTTCACCATCCTCATCCTCATCATCTTCTTGATCATCACCGCCATCTTGCCTCAAGAATGAGTATGCCTCTTCATCCAATCTCTTGCCAGCCTCGATTGACTTGTTTACGAATTGAATGTTGACGACATGGGCACCAGCCTTGATTGCTCTCTTTACATTGTTTGTCTTCCTATTGAAGTTCTCCTTTGTAGTGATCAGATGTGTACACCTGGCATTGAACATATTCTCTGTCTTTCCTCCATGTTCCACAACAGATGCCTTGATCGTTGGTTGAGGATTATCAAACTTGCCACAACAAGTGATCACACAACCATCAAACACCGTCTTCTTCTTTGTCATTGTATTGTTATGTATTATGTATGTATTTTATATTCGAACAGATATTGGATCATTCAACTATCTTTGGCAAAGGGCACGCGCATACCTTGTACAATTTCGTCATTGAATCTCAAGGTCATGTAACCTTGATTTCCACTAAATTGAGATCTTTACTCTCAACGCTTCGACAAATCACTTTGGTTGTGTAGTTCATTATTATCCTTTACATGGACCAAGAGACACAACTTGTCAAAGTATGTCATACAATATTTGTTGATTGAATGTTGTCTGTGAAATAAACGATTGATCGGATGAATGAGTGAATGAACCTACCCATGGGTTCCACATAAAAGAAAGAATAGCCGACAAACCAATCCATTGCCTTATTGAAGAAACGAACGAATGAATGAATGATGAATGAACCAAAGATCGGTTATTTGGATCCTTACAATGAGCAGTGCTCAAGTTACATTATGTTGACAGGTGGAGATCATGTTCTGCAAAGTTAACAACTTCAAAACGACCTGGATGAGGGGTGTGTTATCAATCCTCCACCATCAACAACAACGACCACAACAATCAACGATGAAGATCAACAATCCTTCATCAAGAGAATGAATGGATGAATAAATAATAAAAGATAGGCTATAATGGCTTTTGATTGGTGGATGCGTCAATGATGTTGATCGCTCACTCTTTCGTTGCGAGCTCCTCAATATCGTTTTGAGGCTCCTCGCTAGGACACTCGTCCAACTTATTGAACCAAAGGAGATTGAACCAGTTACGACATCGGGACACAATGGGTGCGACATGTTCTTCAGAAGGGCCTTATCCTTGTCTGGCTATCACCCAGTGTGAGGTGCCTTCCGCAGATCTTCAAATTCGATGAAGGGGTGGGTATCGTGTGGTCTTTCTAGCATCCTCTAACAAAACAAACACACAATTTGATTTTTTAGATCCATCACAGGGCATTAGCATCATCTGACCCTGATCAGTCAACTAGTTTGTGATACGTGTGAGAGTGGGGTGTATAGCTATGGGATGAGGCCAAGAAAGCAGCTGACGTACATTCAAGCGAATCACTCATTCTTCATTCATTCATTCATTCATTCCCTTTACTGATGTTGTATAATAAGATATAGATAGAGATAGATCTGAACTTATACTGATTTGACTAGTTATCTGTATGTTATCTCTTATCACTTATCAATCAATCAATCAAATATAGAAAGTGCGAGTGTGTGAGTGTGTGGGACAACTCTTAGGAAGTACCATTTGATGCGTAATCTCATTATCAAACAATCAACATATCTAAATGGCAATGATATTACGCATCGATGGTACTTCCTAATAGCTGTCCAAAATATGGGACCAATCTGGAAAGGAAAGGGGTCAACGAAAGGTGGGACAAGTCCTGTTGTCAAATGTAATAAAATACATACAGATACATTGGAATAAATATTATATGACTTTATTGTGAAACTCTTAATATATATATCTAACGCAAAGCTTCAACAATGTCGACAATGTGTGTGGACAGGGTCGTGGACAAATCAACAATCATGAACGGAATATGATTGGCCATGTCCTCATTGATGAGTTGGTGAGCCACCATCCATCCCATATCATCTTGAAGTTTGGTAAGGGCATCCAGCAACACGAGTTGATTGATTGGTGATGTATGGGTCGTAGATATCTCGGCCAGCTCACGAATCATGGTGTACTCCAAGTGAGCAACTGATGCCTTGATGGCCAAGGTACCAGCATACTCGAGTACTGTGTCAAGGTCTTTGAAGTTCTTTGGCATTCTATCCAGTCTGGACATGAGCTCCTTGGACCTCTTGACATCTCTCTGATGGAATAGATTGACCAAACTGTTGAGATCAATTATGTTGGTCCTTGGAATAAGGTCTACCGTGTTGGCAACATTTCCAGGTAGTATCCTTGATTGCATCATATACTTGGCAAATTGTATCATATTCAAAGTACGATCAGTATGGACAATATCAACATCACAATTACCAATGATGTTCTGGCACTCCATCATTGTAGATATCGAGTGACTGGTATATAGTGCCTTGATACCAAAGCAATATGGTCTTGCATCCTATTATTATAATCGATTGATTAATATTTTGGAAATAATTATTATTATATTATTCTACTTACTTTACTTCCGATACGGAATAATGATTGGAGTCGGTGAGTATATAGGTCAAATGTGATGGTTCTGGCAATTTGAACCATTAGTCGGGTGTCGGTGGTGTGATTTGATCGGTGTTTTTGGGTGAAGTGGACAGTGTCGTAGAGGCATCTTCTCAATCTCGATGGAAATTCTTCTTTGAACTCCCTGAACTTTACTGGAGATATCAATCCTTTAAGTTTTGTAACATCAAAGGAATTGGATACTCTTGAGGATATACCTTGGGATACCAAGTTTGAAGTAGGCAAGTTCATTGAGCTGGCAACTTCATTCGGTGATAGATGTCCAATAACCTAAGGGAAGTATATTAATATATTATTATTTTGGGAATAAATTATTTTCTTTTAATATAATTACCCTTTCGATTCTTTGTTGAGCAATTTCCATATTTGATTGAATAAATAATTAATAAATAAATAAATAATATATATAATAGTTATATGTACTTGAGATTTAGGAGTACCTCCAAGTATTATAATATGGTCGACGTCAAAGTTGGGATTATCAAAACATGCAATGGACTCCAATGTTGTAGGCTTCCTTTCATAGACTGTGTTAGTGTCTCTTGGTATGCCTCTTCGAGGTTATTGCCTTGGCCCTGGCTGATGATCAGTTAACTGTGTTGTAGGTGAGTGTGATAGATGTGATGTGTTGGTGATATAGATTAATTGGTAGTCGATATACGAAGATAATATTGGTGATTGTAATGTAATGTAATTAATGAACTAAACTAACTGAAGATGGGTTGGTTAGATTACAACAACAAGATAATGGATGGAACCTTTACCTTAATAATCCAAACATCCAACCATCATCATTAACATTATTACATCAATCCATTCATTCTATCATTCAATCATTCAATCTTCCAACTTTCCTCTCCTTCACTCTCACACTCACTAAACTAAACAAGCAATCAATCAATCAATCAAATAATAAATCCTGGGGGCTTCGACCATGGCATGAACGGCATGGTATGGCCGCTCAAACAAACAAAGGGCACACCTTAAAGGTCTAAATTAATTTGATTAGATGAAGGATGTAAAGCGTATCTATACGCCTCTATATGGGTATAGGGGTATTGGAGTTGATTGATTGATTACCATAAAGATATCATTTGGAGGTTGTATCTCTCCATCGCCATCATCACCAACACCATCACCGGAGGCCGTGGCCAATCAAATCAAACAGTCTCTCACCCATTGCCACCACAAACTACATCATCACAAGGGCACCTTCCATATAAAGGCCTTCTTGTATAACGCATATAAGTTGGTTAGTTGGTTGGTTTGTTAGTGTGTACAGTATATATTGTTATTGTTGCTGTTCACACCCAAACACTGTCATACAGACACAGACACAATGATCTAAACCATTATGTAACAGAATGATTGAGTGAAAGGAGCTGGATTGAGTGTGTGTGTTGTGTGATGATCAGTGCATGATGGTGTGAGAGTGTTAATGTTAAGGCCTGCCCACTACTCACTACCACTCGACAAACAGACCTTTATCCATCTATTCATACTACACACTATCACATCACAGACTATAAGTATAATTGATTGTTTGATTGTTTGATTGATCAATCAATAGATAGAGAGGGAGGTGTGATGGATGCAATGGATGGTGGTGTTTGGCCACACACTATCCCATCACTATATTTACATCATTAAGATAAATCATGTGATCATCATCAATGGGCATGTGCGATGTTGAAGTTCAATCGATCATGACAGACTGGACCTGAACACGAATGCAAGAACTCGTAGCCCTCTGGAAGATTGTCACCTAGACGCCATATATCCACCTTGTTGAGTGCATCTAGAACTTCATCATGGTCAACAAAGTAGTTGGTGTCGATATATGAATGAGATTGCAGGGCATTCACATGGACATCAACTTCCTTTGGTAGGTATGATAGGTTGGAGCATTGTAGGATACTTGGTCCATGTTGTTGCGAAAGTTCAAGGTTACACTTCAGACCACTGGCCCTCTCAAGTGCCTTCACTGCATATGGATTGCATGATGCTAAGCCTGCAGCCCTCCAGGTAGTTCCTAGACAATTATATACCAATTGTTGTCCAATACCACGATGTCGATGTTCTCTCTTGACTACCAACTGAGTGATCCATCGTACTTCTCCAAGCTCAGGTGTACTGAACACTCTATATAGTGCATGACCAACATGTTCACCATTGTCTATTGCCAGTGATGCATAACATTGATCGTCAAAGAGGAATTGTTTCTTTAGTTTGTTAGCCGTCAACCTAACATTCTTTCCAGGTTGCAGTGGAGGTTGGACATGTTTGCTCCACACTCCATATTTAGTTGAGAACAAGTTGGCACATTGTTGGATCTGGTCATCAGTCAGCGAGTCTGCTTGAAGGATATGATAGTTGACCATGGTATCTATCTATATGTACATGAATAAAGGTAATGATTGTTTGCATGAATGAATGAGTGAGGATCGTGGGCTGGCTTCATTATCAATTACCAATGCCATCTTTGGGAATCAAACAAACAATATAAGTCCAGATGGGACCGAAAGAATACATATCAGTGCTGTTGTTTATTGACACTGATTGGGATTGATTGATGCGGGGGATTGGTCGGCACAATGTACAATTGGTTGGTTGGCTGGTTGTCAATGGTTCAGATATTTGTTGATGTTGTTGTTGTTGTTGTCGACGACAGCAATGACAAGTCGTCAAGTCACTGCCGCCATCAGTCAGTATAACCATCTAACCCA
Source organism: Acytostelium subglobosum LB1 (assembly GCF_000787575.1). Taxonomy (NCBI): domain Eukaryota; phylum Evosea; class Eumycetozoa; order Acytosteliales; family Acytosteliaceae; genus Acytostelium; species Acytostelium subglobosum. The sequence goes on along the minus strand of NW_012236517.1, from coordinate 501,495 downwards.
AATTAAGAAGAATATTCTCTTAATAGTTGTCAGCGTTGAAGGCTCTTGGGATCTTGTTCTGAGTGAAGTGATGCTGATGGTTCAACTCGATCAGTCTGTCTCTGCAGAAGTCAGCTCTCTTTTGGTTCTCGTTGGCGTCCTCACCTAAAGTAAAGTAAGTAAGTAACATGAAGGAAGGAAACAGTGTCAATTGAAATCATCATGTTATACATACCAGCGACGGCCCAGTTGATTTGGAAAGTGATTGGCAACTGTTGGTATTGCTTGAAGACCTCCTCAGTCTTTTCCTTTGGGATATCATCAGCCTTCAAAGTCTCCTCAAGCTGCATCAGAGTATCCTTTGTCTGCATGACAGACTCCTTTGCTCTCTGTGGATCGTAAACAACTCCCTTTACAAATGTCATTGTGTTATTATTATATTAATAGATAAGATTATAAAGTTATAAATATGTTATATGTTTGAAGATATATTATTAGTTGAGTGAATGTGTGAATGAATGAATTGAATTGAATGAATGAAAGGATGTCAAGTTCACTTCCTCCGAAACGGATTCCCCCCCCCATTCAAGATTCAACAACATTATTAATAATTAATTATATATAAAGATCTTTAGTTGTTTGTGTGTGTGTGTGAACAGATGGATGTAGACTTATCACCTTTTATGGGCAAGCATATCACCTTTTTTTTTTATTCAATACAATAAAATATAAATAAATGAATAATCGGACCGATAAAGAAATGATTCCATTTCAGTATTCCCGATTAGACAATTATACATGCTACTCTACACACTCTAGACCCATCCCATTCATTAGCGCGCCATTGATATTTACTTGTATCAATGCATCATACTATTTGTTTTGTTGTCTGGTTGGAACCAGACAAAGCCTCGGAATACTCTTAGGCCGCGCGATACATGTCTCGATATCATCAGATAGACCACCATCATCAATTGCAATTGAAAGAAAGAGAGATGTTTATTCATCATATGCTCCTTTGTCAATCAAATACATTGACAATGTATCGATGATCCATTGATTGGTTTGGATGATTGTGTACGAACTACTTGGTATCAGATAGTTTAGACTGATAGAATGTCGATTGAGTATTGAAGTATTGATTGGTTGGTATGATGAAGAGGTCAGGAGAGTGCTGCTACTGTGGGGACATATTGCTTTAACTCTCCATTAATGGTCGTTGCGTAATTAGTAGCCTGCTAATGCGCAGGATACTATTGATGCTTGAGTAAGGAGAATGAATAAATGAATGAAGGAATAATGAATGAAGGAAGGACTTTGACGCGTCAAGAAGAGGAAGAAGTAGAGGAATATAATATCGAGGGGCGACTTAATTTACATGGAGGCACCAGCGTCCTTTTGCTTCTCTGACTTGACCTTGTAGTCATAGATGGCACGCTTGATTGCCTGCTCGGCAAGCATGCTGCAATGCATCTTGACGGGTGGTAGAGAGAGATGCTTGGCAATGTCTGTGTTCTTGATCTCGAGGCACTGATCCAAAGTCTTGCCTTTGATCCACTCGGTGGCCAACGAGCTGCTGGCAATGGCGGAGCCACATCCAAACGTCTTGAAGCAGACGTCCTGAATGACGTCGTCCTTGACCTTGATCTGGATCTTCATGACGTCGCCACATGCTGGTGCACCAACAACCGACGTGCCAACCATTGGGTCATTCTTATCGAAAGAGCCAATGTTTCTTGGGTTGTTATAATGATCGAGTACACGCTCATGATAGAATCTCTTTGTCAAGTTGCCATTGTTGTTGATGTTGTTGCTGTTGCTGCTGTCAAACAATGTAGTTGAAGTGATGATACCTCTGTTGATGCCCAATGTGCGAGTCATCGACATATTAGTGTATCTAAGAGTATTGCTTAGCATTGTCAATGTCTTTGATGAATTCATTCTTTTATATATTATGTATATTTATATATATGTGTATAAATAATTAAATAAGTAAGTAATGAATGAAGAACTAACAAACAGTATTCTATGTATGGTTATTATCAATTAATAATAATAATAACAAGTGAGAGAGAGAGACAGCAGCAGAGTGTGTGAGAAGCTGGTGTGACCCTATGGGACAACGAAAGTGAGAGGACTCACTTGACTTGTTGACATGAAATGTTCACACAACACCATTTCGAAAAAACAAACAATACTTGGACCAAAGAGGAAACAACCTAATTCTTTGTCATAAGCTTCTCAAACAACCTATCATGATTCCATGTGCTCACCAATCAATGGATCGATGGATGTCAGGAGGGATGGCGGGGATAGTACTTGTAGTTGATATTATGTTGTAGGGACAACCAATGTCCAAAATATATTATCATGATCATCTGGTACATCATAATATTAGTTGTACAATTCATTCATCACATGTAACTAGAGTTCATCAGTAAAGTTATTGCCAACTAATGACAACAAGTGTTGACTGCCCTCTGGAAGTACATCACTTGAATGAATGGCCGCTCATTGAGATAATATTGTGTGTTGTGTGTGGATGATGATTGACTTTGCGAATGACCTTTCTTGAGTGCTTTGGTCCTTGTTTTCAAATCAACTTGAAATCAGTTCATTCATAGATATATCTCTGTACAAACATATAAATATAAATATATATAATCAATAATGTCTGATGTAAACACAGCTACACCTGCCGCAGCAGCACAACAGCCACAACAGGTCGACCCCAGGATAACACTTGGCAATGGACTATATCTTCTCATTTCACCAGTTGTCAAGGAATGTGATGCCAAGATACAAGAGGTCTATCAATCACAGAAGAACCTATCTGAGCAAATCGATTCACTGTCTAACCGTACGCATCATGACACAATGAATGATGATCACTTACTCACTCAATCAATCAATCAATCAAATATAGAGCTTGATCAGTTTAACAGCCTTACTCAGATACCAACATTACATCCTCATATACAGAAGTTGTTGAATGCTCGTGGTCGCCTGCTGGCTATCAACAGCAAGTTGACTGTGATCATGGGTAGAATGGATAAGTTGTCAGCGACAGTGTTGCAACAGCAACAACAAAAGACATCGGTCACTGATAGGATATCAGGATTCTTCAAGAGCAGCAACAAACCAGCGACACCCACCAAGCCACAACAGAATGCTCCTGTCTCTCAGGTACCTGCTTCCACAGGAGTTGAGGCTACTCCACAGACATCTGCTGAGCAGCCACCTGCTGCCCCAGTGTCATCAACAGTCCCATATGTGTCTGGTGACGTCCAACCACAAGCACCAGCCACAACAACAACGACAGAGGCAAGCAATGAACAATCACAGCCACAAGAGCAGCAGCAGCAACAACAAGATACTACATCAAGCGAAGAGGCGATCAAGGAACAGCCGACATCAGACAGTCAGCCACAAGAGCAACAACAGCAGCAGCAGGAGTAATGGCTCAATCTATCGATAGATTAAACATATAATGTACTAGTATGCGGAATGAGGTTTATTGTAATGTACAGCAGTAGAAGTATGATGAAGAAGATAGATGAGCGAGTTGTGTATGCAGCGCGACGCCCACACGGAGTGGACAGCAGCGCTGGCGGTCGATTCAGACTCGATGAGGAGTCCGCGGGTTGCAAGGCGGACGGACATGTACATGTACAGGACAGTGGGAGACCCGGGGATTGGACATCAGAGGTTATGGCGGACGGGCGAACAAGCTTGGCTTGGCATGCCTCGAGGCAGTAAATAAATATGGGAATAGTGGGCGTGATGGAGAGGGTAGAGGCGAGGCCTCGGACCTGGTTCGAGACTATGCATCCGGGATCTTGTTCAAAGGGATGGGCTGGTTGTTCTTGGCCGTCAGTCCGCTGTTGTTGGACACGGTGGTGGCCAGCTGGAGCGAGTTGAATGCGTGCTGTATCAGTTCGCGCTTGTCCTGTGCGATGTTCTTGGAGATGATTAGGTCGACGACGTCCACCTTGAGTGCGGTGATCTCGATGTTCTTGTCATAGATAATGGCCAGCGTCCACTCAAACTCAAACTCGGGCTCGGCGTCGGTGCCCGCCGTCGATTGTTGGCGCTTCGAGTGCACGGCCGACATTGATCCGTCCTCCTCAAAGACAATCTGCATTCGCCATGATCCACGCTTGTCGCGGAATGGCAGGTCCTCAAACAGATTGGCTTTGATAAAGTAGTAGGCTGGCAGGATGATCTTCTGATGACAGGCCTTGAGCAGGCGGATCATGCGGCTCTGTTCGGTGACCACGTTGGACAGCAGCGCCAGCAGCTGCTGGGATATGTCGCCGCTGCTCTTGATGTAGTTGGTGTACTGCTCCTTGATCTGTGCCGCCTTCTCGGGTCCGTCCAGCAGTTGCGCCAGCGTCAGCAGCATCTGCAGAACGACCTCCTCCTTCTTGAGCACCACCGACGTTGTGATGCCATGTGACGTCAGTGTGGTGGATGGCGCGTACTTGGACGACTCGTCCGAGGCACCGCCGCTGGCCACCTCGCCCGACGACCGGCTGCTCGACGACTCACCGGTGGCTGTGGGTGGTGGCAGTGTGTTGATGGTGATCGAAGTGCCTGCGACGCTGGGGAATGTCATGTCGGCCAGTCGGTCCAGCTTGTCGACAATGTCGATCTTGTGGCCCAGACGTGGCACGTCCGTGTGAATGGCCAGCTTCTCGTGCGATCGCTTCCAAATGCCAATGGTGTTGGACTTCCAATTGATGGCCACCTGATTCAAATTGTTCTTGTGTTCATCGTGCAACAGCTGCTTCTTCTTGTTTGCTGAGCTCAATGAAGTACTCTTTGCGCTGGCTGATGTCCTCCTCCTCCTATTAATGCTCTCGCGGCTATTATTCTTTGATACACATGATCCCATAATTGAATGAATGGATGGATTGAATGATTGATTGATTGGATGGATGGATGAATATTGTAGTTACTAAAGACCAAAGAGATAGACTCCACTGTTGTTGTTGATGATGATGATATGATGTAAGTTAATAAGACTGTTCCCTGTTTGTTTGTTGGATGATGATGTTGATGTTGTTGTTGTTGTTGTTGTTTGCCACTGCTTGCTTTCCTGTTCCAACTCCACTGCATCAATCACAACATAATCAATCAAACAATCAATCCAACAACAACCAACAACCAACAACAATTACTTGCTGTTGCTGTTGTTGCCGCTGCTTGCTGCTGTTGCTAGCTGTTGCTTCTGTCATTTGTGGGGGCGGCGGTGTTGATGGTGGTGTTGTTGGTTGGCGAACAGTGTGTGGAGTGGAGTGGAAGGGTGGCAGGTGGATTGGTCGGTGGACACAACAGATGTAGTTGTTGGCAACAGTAGCAACAACAACAACAGGTGATACGATGCGTATCGTCAATCTGTTATCACATCTAACTGGCTCTATTTATAAATAAGGTCGCCGTGGTTGTTGAGTGTACTGGTATGTGTGTCGATTGAGTGATCACGTGGTTGAAGTGTTGATCTATCCCCACCCACGTGCCTATCACATCAATTGGCGGGTGATTGATTGATTGATTGATTGATGGATGGGTGATCACACACACTCACACACACTGGACGATGTCTATCAATTAATAACACCGAAATCAACCATCTCCGACAATAGTATGCAAATTGTGAGATGGTCAGACAGACATATATTCATGACCAAGTTATGTGTGTTGTGGACAAGTGTGTGATGAAGCTGACAGAGGTCAGCTGACAAGCAACCAAATGGTATACTATTGTTATAGTAGATATGTGGAGACTCCACATTGTGTCCTTTGGTTTACCAATCAACACCCATTGTATGTACTACACTCCACTCCACTCCTTTTCTCGCCACATATATGTAGTAGTTGTATTGTAGTTGTATCAGCTGATGCTGCAATGCAAGGTTTGATGCCAATACCAAAATACACAATTTGCATTTGGGACCTATGATTGATTGATTGATGATGCTGGTGTTTATACATTATAATGTATACTTACACAACAATAGTTAAGTTAATATATATTCTGTATCTGTATGTTTGAATGAATGTAGAGAGAGATGTAGTTGTTTGGTATCAATAATTCAATCACTCAATCACTCACACACACACTCATCATCAATCAATCACACATAAGTTTGTAAACGTGATGGATCTATTGAGTGTTTGGATTACCTTGATGTATCGCTGAGAGATGAGGGGCGAGTCTTATTACCAGCTGGTTCAAACAACCAAAAAGGCTATAACCGATCCAACGTGATTGGACTTGCAAAACAGTGTTGTTGTGGACCAAATGGGCCTTGCTCGTCCCAGTGGGGGCCATTGTTTAAATCAAAAATATATTGCCGATCAACACACTTAATCAAGGTCCACCACGCCCCCATTGATGTCAACGTCACCCCACACACAATCAATCATATCCACTAATCTCAATCACATGATTGGTGGACCTTGCTCAACTCTCAGCCAATCAAGTCTGGACACTCACACATCATGATGTCCTGTCCTGTCTTTATTTCTTTATCAACAACACCAACATCGACACAAAGACAACTAGAGTACAGGATAGCAGTACCATGCTACTACCACTTGTGACAGACTTGTTACTTCTTGCGAGTTTGGTATCCATGTATTGGTAGGGCTTGGACGAAGACTTGGCATTCTTGCCCTTCAGGGCTTGGACAACTTCATCACTCACACGCTCAGCAGACTGGAGGGCGCCTTCCATGTACCCGGCCCACTGCATGCCAGTCTCGGAGCCAGCAAAGTGTATCTTGTCCACTGGTTGGCGTAGCGCATTGCCTACAGAGGTGATGACGCCTGGCGGACAGAGCGATCCATAGCCTCCGAGTGAGTAGCGCTCGGCCATCCAATTCTGGTCAATGTATCGCGTGGGTTGGAGTGCGCGGTCGTCTCCAAACGACTTGTGAAGCAGGTCGATGACCTCCTTGCGTCTGTCCTCTTGTGGACGGTCGGCCCACTCTCTCGCCGAGTTGCCTTCGAAGAAGCCCACGATGGATGCTCGCGAGCCGTCCTCAAACGAGCCGTCGTAGCACACACATATGGACTCGCGATCACTCACAATCTCTCCGGCAAAGCCTAGGTCGCGCCAGAAGCACGTGTCGTAGAAGATCACAAACTTGATCACTTGGCCCATTGGCATGCGCTGTGTCAAGTGCTGGCGGGGCGTGGGCAGTGCCGGGGAGTATTGGATGCGTGTGGCCAAGATGGGCGGTACCGTGACAACTACGCGTCGAGCGTAGAATCGCTTATTATTGTTGCAGGTGATGATGATCACCTCATCTTTGTGGTCGATTGATTGCACCTCATGCTCCAGATGCACGACTTGGTTTCCAAGTCGCTCATTCATTGTCAATGACAACTGATGTGCGCTGCCAAGTATCCTGTCCTGCTGTGCGCCCTTCTCCACCTCGAGGCAGGGCATGACGCCGCCCGCCGATTTGAAGTAGAACAGCGCGAACAACAATGATATCTCGGCAGGGTCGGCCGAGAACACTGCGATCAGGGCAATGTGGATCAGTTTCTTGGTGATCTTTGAGTATACATTGCGATCGATCCATTGTTGCACTGTGATTGAGTCCAGCTGGGCGGCGTTGGGCGAGAGGTATGGCGCCTCAACATTTATCGTTTGGCACAATCTTTCCAATCGCCACAATGTAATATTGGTCTCTATCATGCCAAATATGTTGAGGGGTGGAATGGTTCCAGAGTAACGTGAACACTTTCCATCAATTTCCAGCACCTTCTTTCCATTCTGTTGTTGTGGGAATGTCTTTTGTCCACTCTCCTTAACCAAGTCCAACACTCTTCTTTGAGTTGGACCAACCCACTGACCTCCAACATCCCATCTATATCCATCAACAACAACCGAGTGCGTTCGTCCACCTACTCTCTGTGTTTGATTGATTGAAAGATTGATTGAATAATGTTGAGTGAGTGATTGATTGTTTGGACATTGATGATGGTACGTACATCTCTGGCCTCCAACACACAAACATCAAGGTCCTTCTCTTTCAATAAGGTGGCAGTGCGTAGTCCTGAGATACCTCCACCAATCACAATACAATCATATATTCTATCTTGCATCTTTAACTAACTAATATATATATGTACAAACTATGAAAGAATGAACATGTGTTCTTGTTTTAAAGAGTATGATGAACTCTTAGGAACTCAGGTTTAAAGTTGATCAGCTGATTGAATGGTGTGTGGGGTGTCATCATTGTCATAGACGGGTGTGGTTCCAATCGATCAATCTTAACAAGTTCATTTATGGGCATAATGGGAAAGATGTAGTTTATTGAGAAGATGATGATTGGGATGGTTCCGATGAAGATTGTTTCTTTGATTGATTAGGACAAGTACGAGGCTTATACCAGAAGTATAATACACCTGCAAAAACTAATATACCAAGACCAACTACTTGCATACCTCCACCGAATGAGGAGGCCAATGGTGCGATCGATCCTTTGGTACACTTTCCACTACTGCTCGTTGATGGATCACTACCCTCACTTTGATGAGGACTACTAGTTGATGAATATAATCTTTTGGACTGTCCTAATAACATGTTGTTGGTACCACTTGTCATTGAATGACCAGACCTCCCTACTATTACTCCTTGAGTCAATCCATGTGATCTTTGGATCATTGACTTATAAAGTACATTTGTTGTTGTGGATATTGCTTGTCTATGTGCCATAGTTACTAAAGTTGATTGATTGCTTTGTTGATTGATTGATTGATTGATTGAATGAATGAGTGATTATCACTTACCTCCACTTGTTGGTGTTAAATAGCAATTCAGTCAATGACTGATCAGCTTCTTATTCGAACAATAGAGTGGTATCGACTCAATCTTGTAACAATGGTGTGTGTATGTGTCAAGTGGCAACGACATTTCTTTTGCAAAGACACATTCTCATGGCGAGACTACCCACATTCACTCATTCTCTCTCGATTCACTCACATACTTACTCAATCATTCGGTCACCTTCAGATCATCCAACATCATCTAACATCACATTCATTTATACATATTGATTATGTGTTACATCTTATAACAATGTAAGTTAGAAATAACTTTGGCTCAGCTCCAAGATGTTGTCGAAGTTGGCAATGATCTTTTTAAGAGTTGATAAGTTGTTCGGGACAAGACGATGTTGTGTCCTTTAAAGTTGATACTGACATCAAGAACCTGCAAAGATTGAGCAATCGGGCCCCATGTCATCTCGGGCCCCACTCTCAGTGCGAACAAGTGCCGAAATTGAATCTTGGACATTGCCTTGCGTGATGAGGATGGAAGAAGATTCAATTTGGGATGCATTGAGTCTGGCAATCTGCAATGCGTTCAACTTGACTTGCTGACTTCGATTACTTTTATTATAACTTGTATTACTTGTATTATACATACACATATATAACATATACATAAATAGAATGAATAATAATTATATTGTTACATTACTTTGTACATTGATTGTTGTTGCAGTCAATGTCAATGCTAAAGCCAACACAGAAGTAGCAGCAGCCACAACAACATACTTTAACCCTGCTATAAACTGGGGTGTATGGGAAGGCTGGGGAACATCATTGGCATGGTGGGCACAGACATATGGTGACAACACTGTGTTGGCCGATGTATTCTTCACAACCAGCAATGTTACATACCAAGACACAGAGTTGCCAGGCCTAGGACTCAATATTGTTAGATACAATGCTGGCGCCAGCACATGGGTCGAGGCCTTTGGTCACAAGATGGTCGTCTCGCCAAATATCCACCGATCGCGTCAGGTCGAGGGCTACTGGCTCAACTGGAACTCGTCAGACCCGCAGTCCGACAGCTGGAACTGGAATGCCGACCCCCTGCAGCGAAACATGATGGCAATGGCTCGTGATCGCGGCGCCCAGTACTTTGAGCTGTTCTCAAACTCGCCAATCTGGTGGATGACCTACAATCACAACCCATCGGGCGCCGACCTGCCCGCAGACAACAACTTGCAGACCTGGAACTACCAGAACCACACCGTCTACATGGCCACCATTGCACAGTACGCCCAGCAGCACTGGGGCATCAACTTCACCTCGGTGGACCCATTCAACGAGCCATCTGGAGACTGGTGGCTGGCTGCCGGCACCCAAGAGGGATGCCACTTTGATGTCAAGGCACAAAAGGATGTGATCCCATACATGCGCGCTGAGATCGACTCGCGCGGCCTGACCAACACAATGTTTGCTGCCAGTGACGAGAACAACTATCAGCGTGCCCTCGACACCTGGAACTCTTTCGACGCCGCAACCAAGAAGGCTGTCGACAAGGTCAATGTCCATGGATACGAGTTGTCCAAGGGTCCACGTGCCGAACTCTACCAAGCTGTCAACTCCCAGGGCAAGGTTCTCTGGAACTCAGAGTATGGCGAGGGTGATATCACCGGTCTGTCGCTGGCCACCAACCTCCTGCTCGATCTTTCCGAGCTTCACCCAACAGCATGGGTCTACTGGCAGCTACTTGACATCTCTGGATGGGGTCTGATTGAGGCTGATGAGGACACCAACACCACTGGCCCAGTCGCCACCAAGTACTATGCATTGGCTCAGTTCTCGCGCCACATTCGCCATGGAATGACTATCATTGGCTCGAGCGACAGTACTTCCGTGGCTGCCTACGATGCCAGTGCCAGCAAACTGGTGGTTGTCGCTGTCAACACTGCAAGCACTGCTCAAACGATCACATTCGATCTGTCCAAGTTCACCACTGTCAATGGTGGCGTGGGCGGTCTTGTTGGTCGCTGGGCCACCGATACCAATGGCAAGGGAGACCTTTACACCTACCACGAGGACACCTACGTCCAAGACAAGACGTTCAGTGTCACCTTTGATGCTGGCTCCATTCAAACCTTTGAGATAGAAGGAGTAATAGTATAAAATAAAGAGTAGTAACTAATGTTGAAGTTCTGTATCTTTAATCTGGCGCCCTACCTGTTTGATCAATACAACACACTCTCACAATCAATCAATTATACACACACCACTCATCAGAATGCTCGTTCATCACTCAAAGGATGACCTCCACATCACCCACTATCCAGCTAATGAGCTCCACACAACATAAACAAGGTGGTAGAGTGTTGTGGTTGTTGTTGGTAACACCTTGACGGTCAGGTGGACCAAGGCAATTGATGCCCCTTTGATACCTCTAAGAGAAGGATTGATTGATCAGTGGTGTATCTCTATCACTAACACAACTACGCACTCACACATATATATTAATATATATATATATATACGCACACCTCAGCAAGCGTACTATTCTATTCTTGGGTTGGTATCCAGGAGTACCTTCCTCTTCCACCTTTCAAACTTGAGGAGGGTACATCAACATATTCTTAGTCCACCTATCCATCTCAACCCTAACCCAATTTCCTTTTGTTGTAACTGTTTGAATGTTGTTGTGAACATCGTTAATTGTTTCGAATGACTACATGAAGTATTGAGGGATGGATGGATACCTCCAATTCCCATCACTCAGTCGGTCAGTCCAATCAATCCCTTTACACACATATTACCAATATAGACTATAAATAATTATTATTATCTCTCTGGTCTCTTTGGATATTTAGTTAAAAGCTTCGAAGTACAAGTATTGTAGGATTATTATTATTTATTTCACTAGATACTGGAACAAATTACATTTGGAGTAGTACTACAAAGGACACAATCACATAACAACATTTTCATACATACAACTTAGTGAAGGACAGTCTACAATCATCATTGATAAATCAGGTTGCTTGGTCACACCGTACCTTCATTCCAATCCCCAATCAATCAATCAATCAACACCACTCACAAGCACATACACACACATATACAACCCCCCAACCCATGATGGTCAATCAATCAATGTCCACATCGATAAACACATCCTCACCACACACGACGAATCGGGTATAGGATATCAAGGTTGTAACGATCAATCAGGGATGGCTTGGAAGTGATTTCCAAATCGATGCTTTAAAGCAACATCCAAACTACATCGACCCACATCCAATCATCACAATCCATCCATCACTCAATCTATTGTCAATCCATTTATTGCACTTCATCATCATCATTATCACTTTTCCTCTTTATCTTTTAATCAATCAATCAATCAATCAAATAGGTTTATAGGTAACAACTTGTCTTTGTCTCTCACTCACTTGTCAATCACATGGTCACCAATGGTGACCCACCACAATGGCTGCCACTCCATTCATCCATTCGTCTAACCATCCAATAGTGACAACAGGAAATGAAGGAATGAGTGAAGGAGGTAAACGAATCGAGCGAGATATTGAATTGAATCGGATAATTTTGCATGCTTTGTGATTTTGGTGTGTGATTGTAGTTCTGTTTTGATCACAAGAGTGGACGATTTGCGCATGTTTAGGGGTGATCTGGTCGCCCAACAAACACTCACCCAATCATTGCAATGCGCCTTGTTTCTCTGTTGTTGGTGGCCCCAATCAGACTGTAAAGCCCATCACTAAATTCCATCAAAAAGATGAGAATCATATCAAAACTCTCGATTTATAACACACACATCAACCCTACTCATTCATTCATTTATTCTCATCAATCATATAATTATATATAACATATTACTACATTAGTACAAATACTAATATTAATATATATATATCATAAAGGACACATATAGCGCTTTCAATAATAATCAAGTTCGATCAATCAACTCAACTCAACTTTACTCAACTCAACTCAATCAGATCAGATCTATCTCACATCATCATCACAACATCAAAGGAAAGGCAAAGAATAGAACAGAATAGAGAAGATTATTTATATTCTCATTTTATTGAATACAATATATATATAAAGATGATGATGATGATGTCGGAGGAGGAGACTCCTGCAGCTGCTGGCATTATTGTAGAGGAGGATTACAACAGCTTCTCATCAGACGACTATAGTAGTAATAGCAACAGCAGCAACAGCAACAGCAGCAGTGGCGATGCTTTTGAGGAGCATGATGATCTTAGCTCAAACTCATCAGCAGAAGATTTGACACTCTCATCAACATCGTCATCAGATGAACTAGATGATGGTCATGTTCGCGACATCTCTGTATATCAGACACCAAAGCACCAGCAGCAGCCACAACAACAGCAACAACAATATATGCCATCAAGTGATGCTACAGCTATAACAAAATCACCATTACATCGTTCAAAGTTCGACCCAATCACTCTGGTCGAGGAATATTCCTCCTCTTCACTCTCATCATATGCCAACAGCAATGCCTCATTGTCGAACGAGAACATCTTCTCTGTCATCAAGGAGATCGAGGACGCCGTCAACAGCTGCAATTTGGCCTCGGCTGAGCAGCAACAACAGCAGTCGATCCGCCCGCGCAAGTTGTCCATCTCACAGACTACACTCCCCGTGATGATTCCGGGCTCCGCTTCCATCCCTCCCATTGCACTGTCTGCGTCGGCGCCATCGCTGCCGCAGAGCGTCAACGTCAACATACCCGCTTCCATCACCCTGACCACGACGACCACCACCACAACTACAACCACAACTACTACCACAATGAAACTACCCAACGAACAATGTAATACTACCAACAATCAAACACCAACATCCACACCAACCAAGGGCACACCAAAGTCCAAGAACAAACTGTTGGGTCTGCTGACAAAGAACAAGGACAAGTCGCGCACTGATACTTCTTCGCCATCACCTATGGCCTCACCTACACCAGCCATCATCCCTGCCTCCCCCTCATCAACATCAATCGCCTCAGAAGACAGTGACGAGCACAAGAAGGACGACAGCATCAAGAAGAAGAAGTGGAACTTATCTGTAAATAGACCAAGGATCAAGAAGCATCCTACTGTACATGAGATAGTGCTGGATAGGACAACGATGTCACCATCGTCGACGTCTGACGTTGAGTCATCACCAGTGCGTCTGTCCCCATCCAAGAGGGGCGGCAACAGCGCAGAGAGTATTCTGACCAGAAGCCTCAACTTTGTAACCAATCACACCGGTGGTGGAAACAATCACAGCAAGCGCAACGAGGTCGTCGAGAGCAAGAACAATTTGCCACAGGTCTTCTCTACGCCAACCTCGCCACCAATGCACGCTGATGCATCACCATACCGCCTGTCATCCTCTGTTCCCAACACAATGGACAGTCCACTACACTTTAATCTGCCGCGCGATGATCTTGGCGAGTCGAGCAGTGGCAGCAGCAGCAGCGGTGGCATCAGTGAGGAGGAGACACCAGTTGGCGGTCGAGGCAGGAGCAATGCCTTTTATCTACGCGGCCCACCACCAATGGTCAATGGGGAGTTCAAGATGCCGCTCTTCCAGGAGATGGTCAACAACAACAAACTGCCATCGTCGCCACATCATATACAAACTGGCATTCCCTCGATGCATCCGGTTCCGGCCGTCCTGCCCAAGGACTCATTTTCATTGTTTTGCAAGCCCAATGGCTTGCTGAGTAAGTTCAAGAAGAGCCAGCACTCTGCCACGAGCAAAGCTGGCAAGATCATCAAGAACCACTCGTACCGCTTCACCGTCGGATTCGCCGACACGATTGGCAGACGACCACACATGGAGGACGAGTCTGTCATCTTTGGCACATTCAGGAATCGCGTGGACGAGGACTACTTTGCGCTGTTTGATGGACATGGCGGCGCCGAGTCGGCCGCCTACGCCGGCAACGAGCTGCACAAGACCCTGGCCGACAAGCTCAAGTCGTCCAACCCGGTCAAGGCACTCAAGGAGACGTTCGCATTGGTTCACAACCATATCTGCAACAACAATGTGCGCGGTGGCACCACGGCGGTGGTAGCCCTGTTCATTGGCAAGAAGGGATATGTGGCCAATGTTGGTGACTCCCGTGCCGTGCTGTGCAGGGATGGCATTGCCTACCGTTTGTCGCTGGACCACAAGCCCAACCTGCCAAAGGAGGAGGAGCGAATCAGAAGTCTGGGCGGCACAGTCATCACAACGGTCAACGCGGCCGGTGTAGAGACCAGTCGCGTCAATGGTCAATTGGCAGTTTCCAGGGCACTTGGAGATGCAATCCTTGCGCCATATATATCATGCGAACCAGAAGTCTATGGTCCCATCAATCTCGATTCACAAAACAGGAATCAATTCATGATCCTGGCCTGTGATGGATTATGGGATGTAATGTCAGACGAAGAAGCAATAAGGTATGTCTATCATCCCATTCAATGTTAGCATCACGATTCTAACAATAATATTTCTCTATTCATTAGCATTGTTGCACCAATTTCCGATCAAGAGAAGGCGAGCATCAAGTTGCGAGACACAGCTTTCTCTAGAGGAAGCACGGATAACATCTCGGTGATGGTGATCAAGTTCCCAACATTTGACATGTAATTATAATAATAGTATTAAAATATAACATATGTTCATAGTTGGTTTGGTCAATAGGACACACATGTATATCGGATTTTACAAACTATTCAAACATTCAATCTATCTTTCAAAATCAATCAATCATTAACGACAACTATTGTCATTTGACCTAGTGTATTTTGAGCATAATAGTTATTAAGATTGATCCAACTCTGGATGATATATTTAACCAAGGCCTGGAAATTGAACCACTCGTGGGGTGACCATTTGATCAACCCACACACTTGATGAAGGAAAAAGAAAGTGATCACAGGTGTGTTAGTATTTGTGATTGTCAATACAATGCAAAGCAAACGGCCTTTGATCAAACAATGTGGAGTGTGTGTGTCATTGTTAACTCTAAAGTGCAAGCACACATAGAATAGTACTCAACCATGCACCCTTGAGGCGCAACCACAACATTGTTGTGGAGGAGTAGCTGAGCAGAGATGAATGCAACAACAAAACAATCACACAACAAACATCACCCTTCCAACCAACCATGATCAAAGAATCAACACAAAGTCAAGAGACTCTTTAGGTTCCAAGGTGTAATGCACTCACTATCTCTCTCTCTCTCTCCTTTGCTCATTCAAAGTATCATCATCATAAACCTAGATATATATATTTATAAATAAATAATATATTTTAAAACTTTCATTATTCATTACATGGAGCCAATAACGACATCAACTCCATCATCAACCGATTATAATTTACATAGTAATGTCTGTTTCTCGATCCAAGAAGAGAAGGACATTTCCAAAGTACCCACATGTGATCCAATAATGTCAGTCGATCTCAAACTACACGATCATCAATCAATCAAGTGTAAGTCAACTCTTTTCCAATATTGTCCAATCATTCAATCACTAACTCACTCAATGAATCACTCCAATATCACTGGAATAATTCCAATCACTCGATCAATCAGACAAAAAGAAGACAAAGAATTTATTTGTATCCATACTTAGTTGTTTTGGAGAGGACACATGTATACAGACACCTGCCAATGATACTTTGGGATCAGTTGTGTATGACTCTAATCGTGTTGGAGCATCGGCCAATGATGACTTTTCAAACAATACAGATGCAGTGGTACCAGATAAATACCAAGTACTTCTGCCGCCAATGATGCCAATCACCAAGGGCCTAAAGACTCTGGTGATAGACCTCGACGAAACATTGGTCCACGCAGCATTCAAACCCGTGCCCAACCCCGATGTGATACTCGAGGTCGAGATGGACACTGGCCCCCTAACATTCTATGTCTGCAAGAGACCACATCTGGACGAGTTCCTAGACTACATCCATGGCAAGTTTGAGATTGTCGTGTTCACCGCCAGTCTGGCGATATACGCCGACAAGCTACTCAATATCATTGACAAGAAGCATGTGATCCAGCATCGATTGTTTAGAGATTCGTGTATATTGTATAATGGCAACTACACCAAGGACCTGTCCGTGTTGGGCCGTGACCTTAAAAAGACGATGATCATCGATAACTCACCTCATGCCTATCAATTCAATCCTGAGAATGCCATCCCAATTGGTACATGGATCAAAGATAGGAGTGATAGACAACTGATCGAGTTGATCCCATTACTGGACCATCTTCAAAAAGTGACCGATGTAAGAACTGTCCTGGAAGAAAGATATTCCAGTTAATAATTAATCATTATCAATAATATAATAATAATAATAATAATATGCGCTCAAAACAACTAAACTATTTTTTATTGATTGATCGAATTAACAGAAATATGGCTGGTACTATCCCAATCACTCAATCAAATAATAATAATTTATAATTTTTATTAAAGAATACCAATGGGAATTTATTTGTTACTTTATCTTATGTATTATGATCGATCGATCCAGGTGTCGGAATTCCAATTCATGGATTAGGGGGTTGCATCATGTTCTTCAATCAATTCTTTGATGGAGGGAAAGAAACACACAATCAGAGTCGAATACCTTGATCAATAATGAGTAGTGGTGGTGTTAGGGTCGAATTGAGTATGGTCTACACTCTACACACGTTCACAGTGACCGATGCAATGGGGAAAGGCACTCTCTAACACCATCATCATATGACACACAACTATAATTTGTTGGCATACATTGAGTAATTATTTAACATACTAATCTTGTCCTTCCCTCAGTCTGTAGTTACCCTATTAGGTGTCATCAAATAAATCTCATACATATCTCATAAGCCTCATTTAAAGAATTTCAATATGTTTCGACACACTCACTGATCATTCCATCACCCTAATAGTGATGTGTGTTGTGTTTAATCAATCACACTCGAGTGTGTGTTTGTTTGATTGATTGTTTATCTCTGTGTGTGATTATTACACCTACACTATATACGCCTGTCTCATGGTCAACAGTTAATAAGGTATGTGTGTGTGTGTGAGTATGATTGATTGCCAAGTGAATAGACTGATCAGTCGTTGTGTTTGTGAGTGTGTGTAGTGAATAAGTCGACAAACGACATATATCGTACCCAACTCCCTCCTCACTGGTGATTGGTGTGAGTAAGGGTGGAGGATAGGACTGACTGACCCTCAACCCTCACCACATTATACATCTATCCATTGACACTCCATCCTCAACACCTCTTAACACACACTCTCACACACACACCAACAACATTGATATATGTAGCACACTTGGAATGGTAAGTAGGTAGTGTTAGTACATCCAATCTAAACTAAACTGTATTGAAGTTAGTGGTAGGTACCTACCCTTCTAAACAGAAGGTGTACATGCCATCCACAATCGTGTGGCTGTTGGGTATCTATGTGGTTGTTGTTGCCTGAAGCGGTAGTGATTGATTGATTGATTGACTGATTGACTGATTGATTGATGGGATTTATAATTGGGAACACACAACACAACAAACACAACACAACTGTCGCTGGAGTGATCCAGCCCCCTTGCCAGTCACATCCCACGACACCAACTCACACCGACTCATCATCACCTCAATAATGCATTGGAAATTAATGAGTTAAACTGGATGGATGGAACATAGATATGTATTTATACGTCAATCTTGAGACTGATTGATTAGATCATTAATCATTTTTATCCACCTACTCCTTAAAATAATAATCGCCTACTACTAATACTACTACCATCACTACTTATAACGTGGTTGTCGTCTCCATCCTTGAATTCCAAATCCATCAATCATCATAAGGTCCACCATCAATCCATCTAACCTTCCACCATCAATTAATCGTTCCACTCCATCCTGTTCGACATCCATCCATCCAATCATTCATTCCAACATACTATATAATCTCAATAATTATCCAATATATAATATTTATAAACATTATTTATACTTATAATATATATAATATTTAATATTTATTAATAATGATCAAATCATTAATTATATTGGCATTGATGTCACTGGCAGTGATCAGTGTTACATCACAATGTTATTCATCATCCAGCATTAAGTATGCCACCAGTGGCAAACAACTCACTGTCAATGGACAGACCATGGCCGTGCAGGGAATTGCCTGGTTCGGTCTGGAAACCAACACATTCTCTCCGGGCGGTCTCAGATCAACCAGTGTCGAAGCCCTTCTGGACATCCTGGTGGCCCAGAAATTCAATGTGCTCCGTATCCCATTCTCTGTGGACATGATCCTCAAGCCAAGAATGCCAACTGCAATTGACTACAACCTGAATCCAAACCTTGCTGGAAAGACTGGATTCCAGGTGATCGAATATATTACCAAGGCTTGTGGAGATAGAGGTATCCTTGTTGTTATGGAGTTACATCGTTTCGATCCAAACGACTACATCTCTGAGCTTTGGTACACCACCAGCTGTCTCAACAACATTGATGGCCAATGCATCAACTACACCACCCAAATGGTCATTGATACCTGGATTACTGTTACCAATCAATTGAAGAAATAGTATGTATTAATAATTAATAATTTATTGATAATGGATATTAATTGAAACTAACTTCATCAATCAATCAATCAAAAAAAAGCTGGAACTTCTGGGCCGTCGATGTCAAGAATGAGCCACATGGAGCTGCCACATGGGGCACTGGCAACACAAACACTGATTGGAACACTGCCTTTATCAACATTGCCAACTCAATTCAGAGTGCTACATCATTCAATGGTGTCTACTTCATTGAGGGTATTGAGAATAATGCCGGATCTTTGTGTTCCCCAAGCTCTGGTAACTGGTGGGGCGGCAACTTGTCGCCACAGCAATGTTTCCCAGTGTTCCTTGCCACACCAAACAAGGTTGTCTTCACCCCACACACCTACTGTTCATCCGTCTCTGATCAGCCATACTTCAATGATGCCAACTATCCAAACAACATGCCAGCTGTCTGGGATGCCAGCTTTGGTTTCCTCAGAAACAGAAACTCGCCAATGGTCGTAGGAGAATGGGGATGCGCTACCAAGAACAACAAGAACGTCCAATGGGTCAACGCCTTCACCAACTACCTCAAGTCCACTGGTCAGACCAACCACATCTACTTCTCCCTCAACCCAGATTCAGCCGACACTGACTCGATCCTTGGTTTGGACTGGAAGACTGTCAACTCGAATGTGGCCAGCTATCTGAGCAACATTGGAACCAACCCAACCAAGTTCACTGTGTTCAATGACCAAGTGTGTCTAGGAAACTCGCAGCCATCAACCACCACTGCTCCAGCGACCACCTCGTCGTCAACTACCGCTCCAGCAACGACCTCATCGTCAACCACTGCTCCAGCTACCACCTCATCATCGACCACTGCTCCAGCCACTACCTCCTCTTCCACAACTGCTCCAGCCACCACCTCATCGTCGACCACCGCACCAGCTACCACTTCATCATCAACCACTGCTCCAGCAACCACCTCATCATCCTCCACTACCGCTCCAGCTACAACTTCATCGTCCACAACTGCCCCAGCCACTACCTCATCATCGACAACTGCACCAGCTACTACTTCCAGCTCTACAACTGCTCCATCCACTACAACTGGATCGACAACAACTGGAGGCAACCCCAAGCCAATTACCATCACTCAGTCACTGACATCATCATGGACTGATGGTGCTGGTAAGCCATGGGGAGTGTACAACTGCTACATCACCAACACTGGACCAACTCCACTGAACAATGTACAGCTCAAGGCTACACCAAATGTCAACCCATACCAGTCATGGGGCGCCTTTGTCCCAGCCAACGTCGGTGGCCAGTACATCTGGTCTGCCCAGTCATGGTCCAATCCACTGCCACCCAACCAAGCCATCAACTTTGGCTACCAAATCCAATCGGCTTCGCCAATCTCATTCACCGTGCTCTAAAGTGGTCCACTATCAGCCTACACGTGTCATGATGCCATGGCATGCATGCATGTATATTCTTTCATTCATCCATTGTCCATTATTATATATATATGTCGCGCTCTGCTGCGAAGCAAGTGTGAATACCCCCTAAATAAACCATTACAACTTACTACCAACTTCCACTTCGATCACTTGTCGATTGTATCTTTGAACTTGAACAGCCGAACAATCGAATGGTCTGATTCCTGTGTGATCAGCAGCCGATCATGCATGCCAACATCATCTCCATGTTGCAAATTTGCTTCTTTGAATAAGGACTTTGTTATCCATCTTTGTCAATCGTTGCACAAGTGCGAAGAGTCATGCAAGCTACCATGTTAACATCATCCCTTTGCACTTTGTTTGCTGTTTGTGGCTTCTGCTTCTGTGTGCGATTGACGGCTTTGGTCCAAATAGGTCAACGCGGCATCCACAAACGCAACGCAACGCATGAGGTTGTTCGTCTTTCGACCTTTCGCTTCAATGCGCGCACAACAACAATCTTATCTAAAGATGGAGAAGGATGGGATTGTTTGTCGTTTGCTCTTTCATTGCTGTGACTGTTGTTATGGCTTTTGTGGTTGTTGTGTCTGTGTGTGTAATGTTGTTGCCGCATTGTTGGAATAGCGAATGAAAGGGGACTTGGAGAGATAGAACGTCTCAACCGACCCAAGGACGCCATCCCAATCACTCTTTGTTTGACTTTGTCCCAGTGATGGGGCCGTGTCATTCTTTCAAAGCTGCAAATATCTTTTGTTGATCATTTGCGAGCTTATTGTCCAGCTTCGACGTAAATCACGATAGTACTATGGTTTGTAGGGAATAGGAGAAGAGTAGTGTCGTGCTGGTGTCCTCACAATTTAATATCCACTTTGATGTTGTTGGAGAGGCGGTGGTGGGGGCGCAGAGGGCTAGGGGCGAGTCCATCAGTGTGTTCCCAATACCAAAAACACACCAGGGCAAACCTTGATGCAAAAATCAAAGCTTGATCGACATGGTACTAAGCTTAGCAAAACCTTTTAGAATAATAACTCTATCTATTCTACGTTGATGTTGTTAGTAAGGTGGGCGATGCCAACATATAAGGTGGAAGCCAGCCAGAGCTTATTATTGGTCCAACTTCAACAAAACACAAAGAACAAACAAGTGAGAGTGAGTTGAATGAATGATTGATTGAGTGATTGAGTGCCCATGATTAAGAGTCAACCCCCTCTTCACACACACACACACACAACCCATTACTGATTGATCAATCACTAATCTAACACCACTCTGTTCAAGGCTAAGCACATCAACAATCAAAGACAGATAGATTTGATAGAATAGATAGTTAGACAGACAGACATATTGACAGGATTCACTTACATAGGAGACCATGTTGTAGCTCACTCAATATACCGCGACCAATCAATCCAACATCCACATCCACATCCACTTCCCATGAATTTCAATACCTTCAACAACAACAACCCTGGCGCCTCCTCTTCCACTTCCTCCGCCACTGGCAACAGCAGTGCGCCAACCAATGCCACCACGAGCCCAGTTGGTCTGGGGATGGTCCCACCCTCACTCTCAACCAGCAGCAATAACCTGGCTTCACTAGCCTTTAGCAACAACAATGCGCTCAACACAAACAACATCTCATGGCTGCTGGCATCACAGTCATGCGGCACCGGCGAGAGCAAGGAGAAGGAGAAGGCAAGGAAGAAGCTGGCCGTCTTCCTGGACGCCTCCGCCGAGTCGGTCAAGCGCTTCAAGGGTCTGATGTCATTCATCAGCAACACGGACGACCAGGAGATTGACAAGCTGTTCAAGGACAACAGCTACCAGATCTACCAGATACTACTGTCGACGTTCTCCACGTACGAGCTCGGCCAGTTCAAGGCGGGCAAGCACCATGTCGCTGAGAAGGAGGTGCTCAAGCTGACCGACCTGCTGAAGCGCGTCCTCATCCATCTCGAGGGCTTTGTCAAGAAGGGCTGGCAGGTCAAGAGCATCGTCAACATCCTCGAGAAGATGCTGGGCATCGAGAACATCCAGTCCATCCGCATTGCCGCCTTCTCCACGCTTTTGTTCTTCATCGAGGTCATGGAGAAACCCGACCGCTACAAGCTCGACCTCCTGGCGTCAGTCATTGATTACACGCCCTTTGTCTCGGACTACACGTACCGCCCGACGTTTGCCAAGAAGGTGTTTAGCGGCCACGAAGCCAAGCGATTCATCGTCATTCAAGCGACGGAAGCGCCGACCCGCGAGGACTCGGGTCGACTGGTCGAGCAGGTCTTTATTCACATCTCATCGCGTCTCAACAACTTTGTCTTTTGGTTCGGCATACTCAAGCAGCACTTCCTGACCGTGCTCTATCCGACCGTCTGCAAGAAGGTCGGCCTGCTGGCGGCGTCGGACGCCACCGGCTTTGGCAGTCACTGCCCACACGAGCTTCAGGTCATCGTCATCAACTACTTTGCCAGTTGGTTCGCCTCCAACACATCGATTCGCGAGTATCTCTTGCTAAACAACTTCAACAATGTCAATGGTGGAGCGAGCTCAATGTCGAGATCACCCAGTGCAGATGGTATTGTGTCATCAGCTGCTGGCGGAAGTACTGCCACATCGCCACAACTGACATCTGGCGGTGGCGGTGGCGGTGGTGGCGGCTCACAATTCACAACCTCAACACCTGGCACTGGCAAGGTTGCAATCCTCCTCGAGATCTACAGGCAAAGCTGTCGACTGCCTCTCAAGTATTCCGAGACCATCAAGAAGTCAATCTTCACATTCCATACCTTGTTCTTGGTAAGTCTATACCTCGATCCTCAACCCTCGCCCTCACCCTCGCCCTAACACCAATCAATCAATCAATCAATCCCTAGTCCTTGCTTTATAGTGTAGAGATGGAGAATACGTTTGGAGATGAGTACTATACGCTCCAGACGTTCGTACTTAATGAGATGATGAGTGTATTTGAAACAGATGCGACTGGATATGAGAAGGAACGCGATGCCCTGGGCATGTTCATCATTGGCGTCTACAAACAGATGATCGATATTTATCCCCAGCTGCGACCACAGACACGTGAGATACTACTCACCAGTCTATTGCTGGCCACGACCACCCTTCTTCGCCGGTCCAACACCAACCGACCCAGCTTGTCGCTGGAGCAGGCGATGCTCTCCACCACACTCTTTGCCTGGATCAAGTCCAAGGAGGACCGTGCTGCTATGTGGGCACAATGCAACGTCCACTTTGAGGAGCTATACTTCCGTACTGAGGTCGTCAAGCAGATCAAATCAAAGATGCTGCAGGTGACCATGATCCTCAAGGAGTTTGTCTATCCGACCAGCGAGCGCAAGCAGAAGCGATTGGAGCGTGATCGCAAGGAGCGAGGTGGACCTCGCTCGCCAGACTCACAGGAGCCACTTCCTGACATCCTTGTCGACCAGAGCATCGTGCAAATTGGCTGGGACCAAGAGACATGCTACAGGACATGGATCAACTTGCTGGCACTACTCAACAATGTACATAATATCAAGGATGCACAGATACACGAACTCTCCACAAGCGTGCTAACCGACATTGTCGACATCTTCCTGTGCGCCGAGGAGGAGACCGATTTCTCCACCTCCCAAATCGATGGGTGGCGTCCTGTGCCCCTATTCGACATTGTCGGCGCTCGTCTATTTGACTGCTACAACCTGGACAGCAAGTTCACTCGCAGCAAGGTTCTGGCTTTGCGCAGTCTTTGTCGCATGGTGTGTCGTCATCATCCACAATATCCAACCGAGATACTGGTCGGCTTCTACGACATGGTGAACAAGGTGTTTGTGTCACCCATCGTCCAAGTCGAACTGGCCAATGCCATCCTCCTTCACAGCAGCAACATCTTCAATTTGGCAATGCCAGGAGCCAACTCACTCATCTTCCCTTATCTCAAGTATATCAAGACAATGGTATAGTATTCGTGAAGCGTGTGGACATGTACAGTGCATGTGCTACTTGTACTGACTCATTCAATCATCATCCAGTACTCCTCATTCAAATCACAAGATCAACCACCACCCGTGGAGGTACGCAAGAGGTCCTTGATCATCTTGGGCTCATTGGTGTTCTATCCCAACCATACACCAACATTGGTATTCGAAGGATACAAGGATGAGACTGGCAAGTCCATCACCAAGGATATGACCATGAAGGATGTACGTACATTGATGATCCCAACATTACTCTTGGAATGATTCCTAACCTCAATCACTATTTATATAGCTCAAGAGAGAGTTGATTGACTTGTTGATCATCGCCTTGAAGAATGAGAGAGCTGCGGAGAATAGAATGATGTGCTTGTGGACATTATCAACATTGGTGATGGAGGAGTTTAATAGCCAGGATGTATCACAGGAATGGGTCAACGAGATGATTGAGGTGATCAATGTGTATACTTTATATCATGACCAGGCGATTTCCAAGGCGGCACTGGACTCTCTGGCAGCGATCAATGTGGTCTTCCCCAGACTGACCAGATGCACCATCAACCTCATACTCAGCTCGTTGGTCAACTCCATCCTGAAGGGTATGCAGGAGCTGGAAGCTGGGAATACGGCAGCAGGCATCACTGAGCAGACTATCGCCAACCACTTCTACTGTCTTCTCGATTGGGTCTGCGTGGACGATTGTATCTTTGACGATGACCTCTTCAAAGACTTCAGATCAAATATGTTCCAGGCAATCGAGTCGGCTCTTGGACAGCGTGGTGAGGCATGGTCCACAGCACTGGAGCGCACTGAAGACGTATACAAGGTCCTAGCGAGGACTCTTACCAAGAAGATGACCGCACCAAAGACTCACAGCAAAGGAAAGAGTGTGGACCTTTCACTTGAGGAGGATGCACTGGAGACCCTGGCTCTTGCATCGCCAAACAAGACACTGCTCGTCCAGGAGGCCGCCGAGACCCTTCTCACTCACTGCTTTAACTTTGTACACAACTTCCCGTCCAGCAAACAAGGTCCGCAGATCACCACCTCCCTGATTGACGAATATGATGATCTCCAGTGCTCTCCGATCGAGGAGGAGACTCCACTGTTCTGCGTACTCCACGAGAATGCCCTCATATCGGTCGTTGAGATCCCCAAGCCAGCGCCTGAACAAGGCACTCTGGCACGACTTTTCATCCGTGATGCCACTGGAAAGTATGTCTGGGACTTTGACAACCTTTATGATCCCCTCGGCATGGGCTCAGCAAACTCCACACACAATGATCGATCGCCTCTCTCCCTGATCAAGATGTTCATTGATCAACGACAGTCTGGCGGTGCTGACCTAGCCCTGGCTCCAGTGGTCATTGACAACCTGACCTACTCATACAATAATGTCGTCTCACTCAACAAGACAAAGCCTGAAGCAAAGGTCGATGGCATACTGAGCAACCTACTTCAGTCACTATCCAGCCAACCTGACTGTATGCCGGAAGGCGTCACCCATCTCAATCAACCTCTGGTATCGCTCCGCCCCAATCTGGTGCAGGAGTTCACCAACATCCAGAACGAGATCGAGTCATTCATCAAGCAAGAGCAGGACTATGTCGAAAAGGCATACCAACTCTCTCCTTTCAATGACACGTGGGACCTGCCAACACCATCAAAACCACCTCAGGTCATCTCTCAATCACGTCGTCTTCTAATGTCCTATCTTGGCTTCCTGGACATATCCAACGCGTCCTACTTCAAACAGCTTGAGTCAACACAGAAGTTGAGCAGGGCTCTGCAACAGCTGGACATCACGCCATCCCGAGACATCTTAAAGATTGGCGTGATCTATGTGGGCGAAGGCCAGGAAGAACAGCGCGAGATCCTGCACAACTACGCGTCATCCAGCCTCTACGATGACTTTGTCAACGGACTTGGCTGGCAGGTCGACCTGTCCACACATTTTGGCTACATGGGCGGACTGGACCGCAAGAAGACCACCGGCAATACGGCACCCTACTATGCCAACACAACAATGGAGACGATCTTCCATAACATCTCTTCGATGCCAACCAACACATCTGAGCCGCAACAGATACACAAGAAGAGGCATGTTGGCAACGACATTGTAAACATCATATGGTCAGAGCACATCAGAGACTATGCGCCAACAACAGTGACGAGTCAGTTTAACGACGCTCACATCATCGTCTATCCTCTGCCAAACGGCTTATATCGAATCCAGATCTACAGGAAGGAGGGAAAGGTGCCAATGTTTGGTCCGCTCATCCATGGCATGGCGGTGAGCAAGCAGATGCTCTCCACGTTGGTTCGCCAGACGGCGGTCAATGCTTATCGATACATTAGAAACAGCACACCCAACTATTCGCGACCATACGCACTGCGCAAGATGCGAATCAATGAGATTGTCGAGCGGTACAGGTCCGAGAAGAACTATGTCGACTTTGTGCACTCGATCGTCTCTGGCTACAATCAATCGGCAGCAGTGGCAGCGGCCACTTCGCCATCAATGTCGCCATCTGTATCCAACCACGGTGTTGGCGGCGGAGGCGGTCAAGAAAAGACAGTTGCATTCGATCATAACTTGTATTAATAGTAAACTTCTAATTTGATTACATCCATCGATCAATCAATCAATCAATCACTATTGATTGTTGTTATTGTCGTCGTTTGATTGAGTATCTCTTCTTGTTAGAGATAGCTTGCTGATAAAGTCCAACTGAAGATCTTGGATTGGTGTCTGTGGTGTACTAGCTATAGGCAGCAACTCCTTTGAATCTGGTGTGGACAAGTTTGGAGTTCCAGTTGTTGAAGTCTTCAAGGGTGTGATTCCACTACTGCTGCTGCCGCTTGTCACTGGATGAGCAACAAGGTTTGTCACATTGGAGTAGTTTACAAAGTTCATAAGATAGTCATAGGCTCTTTCTGTCTTCTTGTTGCTTAGTACTGCTTGAGATGGCGCGAGCAATGGTCTGGACGTGATGAGAATGACGCGCTGCTTGGATCGCGTGAATGATACATTGAGTCGATTGAGGTTGTAGATAAAGTCGTGAGCCTTGTTGCTGCTGCTCCATCCATTGTAGCATACCACCACAGTGTCGAACTCTTGTCCCTGCATCTTCTCAGCAGTTCCAATCGATGGTTTGTGATCTGCAGCACAACCATGCTTGGCCTGTTCCGATATCACCATTAGCTGCATGTCTATCCTTTGTGCATTGAGTGGTGTGACAACGCCCAGTTGAAGACTTGACCAGAATGCATTCTCCAAGTCGTCTGCAGAATGCCAGGTTTGTTTTTGTTGGTTCCTGCGGATGAACCTCTCTCGCTCGTACATGTATATCTGTCTGACCAAGTCCACCTCGACCTGTCTGTTTCCAAAGTGATTGCCGTCGATCATCAGTGTGAAGCACGATCGTCCCGAGTCGTAGATGGACCGGATCACCTCGCTGTACGTACCCAGCAGTGCTGGTTCGATGGTCGGCTTCTGGTCAACATCAAAGCATCGGTATGAGTCGCCGTAGAGATACTTGGCAGCGAACTGACAGAGGTCGGGTGTCATTCTAAAGTTCTCATTGAGTGTCAAGAATGCCTGGCCACAGTTGTTCTTGATTAGCAGCGACTTGACACACGAGAAGACCGACTTGTGCACCTTGGGATCGTATGTTTGATTGTTGATGGCCAGCTCATGCTTGACGGCGTACTTGCCTTGCAACACAGGTGGCAACTGCAGATTATCGCCACAAATGAGATATCTATGTGCCAAATTCATGGCCATTGCTGCGATTGGTGTCTGCAGCTGGGAGGCCTCATCAATGATCAAGTAGTCAATTGGTCTTGATGTCTTGAGTGTGGATACACCCCAACAAGTGGCACCCACCACTTGGAATCTGTACAGGTTCTTTGCAGCTTGGTCGACCGTGAGCACACCATTGCTCGCCAGTGCTTGGCTAATGGTCTTCTCCTTCTTTACAATGTGGAAGTGGAGCGATGCGCCTGTGTAGGTCTCGTACTCTTTCTTGAGCTTGGCAATTCGTAGAAGAGCATTGTCGATGGCCGTGTGCGTCAATGCTGTAATCACAATGAGATAGCCCTCCTTGCGCTCCAATCTGATCCACGTGTCAAAGATAATGAGTACGAGCAGCGCCAAGAAGTGAGTCTTGCCCGTGCCGGGTGGTCCACGCACCAGTTGCAAACGCTTCTTTGATGCGTTCTCAACGACTTGTCGTTGTGATGGAGTCAGAGTCAATCTGTTGTCCATTCTCTTGGTCGTGTCTGTTTGATTGAGTGCCTCTATGGTATGTTTCACCGCTCTGGCAAAGTCAGCATACTCCTCCGACTCGCTCGTCCATTTGGCGGGGTTGTTGAACAAGTCCAACATTGGTGAGTTTGCCTGGCTGTCTATTTGTTCGTAGCTGGCTACCAGCCACTTATACTGTGAGAAGTAGTCTGTGTCGAACTTTTCAAACAAGATGTATGATTGTCTGAGGGAGGAATGGAAGGTGAGCAATTGAGTGAATGGGTGGTTGAATGATTGTTTACATACCGTTTCTCCAACACTACGTCCTTGGGAAGTGCGAGTGTGATGTTGGCAATGACGAATGAGTCAAATGTGTCGGCTGGCGAGACTAATATCTTGGTCACCTCGTAGATGCCCGTTGGTGCCATGAAGTCGAGATCATCGTATTGTCGAAGCAGCTTGACACCATCGTGTGAGTAGTGGACCATGGCAAAGTGGGCAAAGGTGTCCTTGAGTCTCTGCTCAAAGTATGAGTAGTATTGCTGATGTATCCTCGTCTGGAATCTACCATCGTCCATCAATGTCATTATGAGGTACTTTCCATCATGTATATTGATGTCCACCGAGCATGATCGCACGGACCTGATCATCCTATACTTGGCCATCAGCTCAAACTGATAACAATACATCAACTTGTTGATCAAAGGGTTGACATACTTGAGAGCACTCCTTTGTTTGAACTTATTGATTGATGTGAGTCAGTTTATGGCTCAATCATTCATTCGATCAATCAGACATACATACCTTCTTAATCTTTTGCTCATGGGACTGAGCAGTGAACAAACGAACTCGGAGATTGGTGATGACTTGGTGGAGATAGTCCACACGCTCGATGAAAGGAGCGCAGTCTGGAAGTCCGGGCTGGATGATGGTGGCGAATATGTGGTCGGGCAGGAGGCTCGTTGGCGCGGTCTTGAGTCCAAGCATTGAGCATGCAATGTCTGCCAAGGTATAAGGTGGGTATATATTAATGGCGAGCGCTTGCATTACCTGTTCCTTAATGACGACAAATGGCGTTGACTTTGCACCAGAGCCCTCCTTGCCATTCTTTGAGTTGTATGAGAATGGCTCGTGGGGGTAGTAGCCTAGATTGAAGTTGATCCAGTCCGAGTCATCGTAGAGCACCGCCAACACCTGCACAACGCTCTGGAAGATGGGCGAGTCTGGCTGGTTGGCCGTGAGCAGCTCGCGGCATAGACTGAAGAAGTATCCCCTCTCGAATGTGTCCCAGATGAACACCTGAAGCGTCCTCTTGGCACTATTCTCGGTGAACAACGAGGCCATCAAGGACACCATGTCTGCAATCTTTTCTCCTGGTCCGGTGTATGTTGCTGGACTCTTTAGCCCATCATATACAGTCAATGTCCAGTTGAACAATGTCTGCTTCTGGGGGTGCGACACCAAAGAGATGTAGAGTGCCACATCTTCATCGATCGGGAAAAACACGTTGTTGAATCCAGTGAGCTCAACACTATGTGTGAGTGCAGCCTGGAGACGAGGCTGCATCTTGATGAACTCGCTCTTGAGCTCAAGGTCCTTGATAATGTCCGGATCGATCTTGCACAGCCTCTCTACCTCGCTCAGTGGCTTGGTCTCGGTCGAAATCGCGTCGTCTTTCTTCAATGCGAGTAGTGTTTCAATAGTATAATGTTTGTGCATGGCGATGACGTTCCTGCTGCCCTCGGCCTCGGCCTGCTTCGTACACTGAGGCAGGTACTCACAGCCCTCGCACGCCTCGCTCAGCGTCCAAGGACTATCCATCTTGCGTTGCTTGAGTATCTTGACCAGCAGACTCTCGGGATCGCTCGAGTCGCCATACATGAAGCGTCTAAGCTTCTCGACGGTGGACACCAGGTCAAAGTCCTCAGGCACTGGTCGTGCCTTTAGATAGATCGCCCCATTATCATCGAGGTCAATATCTGTGATGCCTTCCAACTTGAAGACCTCAACGAGCAAGATGTAGTAGTAGGCCAACTGCAAGCGTTGTGAGAACTTGATTGTTGATGTGGACTTGGCATCGAGGATCTTGATTGTGCGTCTTCCAGTTGTCGGGTGGAATGTTACACTGAGGAAGTCGGGAATGGATCGAGAGAATGTAATGTTCGTTGGGAGGTTTCCACGGAACTCCTTGGGCACCAACAATGTTGATTGGAACAAATAGAAGTCACCCTTCTCCTCCTTGAGAATCCTGATAACCTCTTGATAGGGTATACTCTCTCCGTCCTTCTCCCCAGGTAGGAACACTCTATGTTTAGCCTGCTTGAGTATGTCCAGTACCTCATTCTCCCAGACAAAGCCATCCAATCTTATTGCCTCTGCAATGGTTGTTGGTGTTGTCGTTGTCGTTGGACTCTGGGTTGATGTTGTCGATGTTGTTGTTGCTGATGAGGATAATGATGATGACTTGGATCGTGTTGACCAACTGAGATATCGTTCACAATTGAAGTGAAAGTAACGTCCCAAGCCAGAGGCCTTGATTACAGCTGGCTCCATGTCTTGATACTCGAGTTGGATGTGTCTAGTGGATGATGGTTTGATCAAATCAAACTCATACACTGGTCTGACACTTGTTGGTTGACTCAGTGCCTGTCGACGTGGAGGCATTGCCGAAGGAGGTGTTCTAAGCAAGCCACCATTGTTTGTTTGTTGATTATCAGGTGTGCCAGGGGTTGATGTTGTTGATGTAGTTGACGATGACATGTACTTTGTTGGTGTGACTACCTTTGCCTGTGCTGTCTCATTGTTGTTGTTGCTATTGATAGACATATCCTTTAGACCTTCTTCGAGTCCAGACTGTTGTAATGGCTTCAACTCATAATCTACTATCCTCATGTTGTTGATCACCAACTCTTTGTTGCCGTCAATCTTGAATGTACTTGGCAAAGAGAGTAACTCTCGTATGAATGTTGTTGATGCATGTTCTGTGATAACATCACCATTGTCACGTGTACCAACAAAGCAATATTTGTTATTGACGTATGTGATGGTGCAATTATATCTCTTGCCCTCATATATGAAATGACATTGAGCATTAACATCAACTAGTCCATCCTCTATAAGTGTAGTCAATGTCCTATTCCTTCTTGTTGTTGTTGTTGTTCCACCTGTTGACACTCTTAACTTGTTCTGTCCTTTGCCATCATTATCCATTTGTTCAAAGTATATGTATGTTTATGTGATTGCGTAAGATGAACTTGAAATGAAGTGACCCAAAAAGGCAAACTTAACTCCTCTGAGGGTTGACCATTCACTTCTTAGAAGTGACTGTCAACATAATAACACTTGTCATTGACATTCAATCATTTATCAAAGAGATAAGAGATAATAAATAATAAAGGTGACAGATGTTTAATAATAATAATAAATAAATTAATAAATAAATTATATATAAAATATGTATAGATTAACAGAGGATGAAGGTAATGAACAACAAGGCAAGTACAGAGTATACGCTGATGATGACCTTGGATGAGGAGTTTGGAAGCTTCGAGTCGGTAGTACCGGCAGGGGCAGTGGTGGATGCATCAGTTGTAGTCGATGCACCAGTTGTGGTCGACTGGCTAGATGTGGACGATGTAGTTGGCTTGGTGGTAGTGGTGGATGATGTTGTTGGCTTAGTAGTAGTTGTTGTTGGCTTGGTGGTAGTAGTGGAGGATGTAGTTGGCTTGGTGGTAGTGGTTGAGGATGTGGTTGGCTTGGTGGTAGTGGACGAGGTGGTGGAAACTGGAGTGCAGCTACCAGTCATGAACTGTTGAGTCCAGTAGGGAGTACCACTTGATCCAACCTTCATTCCCAAACCTATAAAGGTGTAGTCTCCAATCATGTTGGCATAATGACCTGGACTGTTCTTCCACGATGAAATAACACTGTCATCGGTTTGTTGACCGGCTGCAACGTTCTCTGCGGCATTTGACATGCTGTTTGCACCATATACCTCGAATCTCTCAAACAATCCTCCATTTGGATCGTCGTGAGTCATTGTGGAGGTGCTAAATTATTAAGAGTAAGTAATTATGTTATGTATTCATTATAAGAGGTGTCGTGATGACCCTTACCTTGCTTGGTATTCAGAGTGAAATTGGGCGGAATCCATAAGACATGGGCTTATTTGGATAGCTGCCTTTCCGGCATCGGCACGAATACCATTAACCAGAGACAACTGGTAGGTAGGGTTGAAGCTGACAGCGGCCAAGACACTTGACAATGTCAGCGATAGTAAGAATATGGTAACAATTAATCTCGACATATTATAATATTTGTAGGTTAGTATATATATATTTGTTTAAATTTACAACAAAGGTAAGTTATTTAGATTGATTGATTGAACTGTTTTAATGTTTAATGGTCCTTTAGTTGCCATTGGTAGATGGATGATGGCTTAGCCACTTCTCATTGGGTCTGGGATTGATTTGGATGTTTGAATGATTATTGATTGATTGACTTGAACAATGTGTGGAAGATAACTTGTTAGAAGTGTAGGTTGTGGACATCAAACAACCACACAATGTCATCATCCATATTTGGGTTCCAAAAAACAATCAACTCGCCAGGTCCACTGCGCCCTTCACGTGACACACTCTCTAGATTTATGTAGAGAATGGGGGTAGTGCAAAGGTTCCGATAGTGGCTTGATCCACCAGCCCATTTCTTAAGGCCAAAAGTTTTACAAAGAAAAGGATAAATCTGTCGATAATAATCTGATCGTTTCTTCAATACCCAACTCTTCTATATTATTTGGAAGGAATGGTGATATTTAGACGTCTTTATAAGATACAAAACAGGTAAATAGAATATAAAAAGTTGTAAAATCGACCCAAAAAAACTGTTCAAAACCAGATTATCAAATATTTTCCCCCACAGCTTCTGTGGCTCAGTCGGCAGAGCGTTCGGCTGTTAACCGAACGGTCGTTGGTTCGATCCCAACCAGGAGCGACCATTTATTTTATTCAATATTCAATTTTTTTAGGTATTCAGTGACCTTAAATAAATAAACAATGAAGGAAAATTAAAAACCGAAACGAGTGATACAGTTACTATCTGTTACTCGATCACTCAATCTAGCAAAGTCAATACATCAACTCTCAATCAACAACAGCTGTACTCAGGTGAGTGCCCTGTCACAGATTACAATGGGAGCGGAGTCTTTCTTCGCAAGGTATGGCCCGATCAATGATCGTGCGCCACCCTCATCGCAGTCATCATACGACGTGCGTATCTTCTACCCTGGCGCAGCGCTGCTGCCAGAGGACTACATGAAAGGTCTGCGCTTGCACATGCGTGTAAGCAGATCGTACCCATCAGGCACTGCTGCCTCTAAGGATAGCAGTGCACTCCGTGGCTTGACCGTTGAAGGTAAAGCCTACTCTTCTGCAGAACTCAGCAAGCTTGTCGAGCACTTCCGCAGCAACGCTTGCACCCTCACTGGCGCCTCGTCACCTGTCAGCGCCCGCCTGTTTGTGCCATCCCACCACTTCGTCGAGATGACGTTTGTGGCCACCAAGGACGACGGCGCCCGTACCAAGCCGACAGACATTTCAGAGTTGTGTCCTCCTTCGTTTGTACATCACCATGTCGCTGGCTCTCGTCACACGATCACACTGCTGTGGCCCTCAGCCACTCAGTTCGAGTCACTCAAGGACGACATCATGGTCAACCCCAACGTGGCTGCCTCGCGTGTCGTGCCCTTCAAGAAGCGCTCGAGCACCCGCGCCCGCAAGGCGCGCAAGCAAGCTCAGTCCGTGTCCGCCAAGGCTACGCCTTCCAAGACGACGCCCAACAAGCCCGCGGCCGACAAGCCTGTGAGCTCACCTCCCAAGACCGACAGCGCCGAGGCCTCTGTCGCTTCCTCCTCGAGCGATCGCTCGCACTCTCCAACAAGAACGGAGCCCGCGGCCATGCCGTCTACACCTGTCGTCGTCAAGAACGTCACCCCACTGGGCAGATCATTGTCGACCTCACCTTCCTCGCCGTACACTGCCCCAAGGGCTGCGGCGCCACCTGCTACTCTGGCCAGCGCATCTTCAAGCGCCGCCACCGAGTCGCCGGCACTGTTGAACAGTGTCAAGAAGATCCTTGCCCCCATCTCCTTGGCATTCAAGAGGAAGAAGGACGTGGCCGCTGCCGAGTCGGTCGAGGTCGATCCGTCCACCCCTCCCAAGCCCGACACCAAGAAGCCCAAAGTGGTCCGTCGTTCTAGGACGACCAAGAAGTCATGATGACCTCATTGGATATCATGCTCTGGAATGTACAGGGCTCTTCCAGAGCAGACACAGCATCATCGGTGTTTAATCACCTGACGCTGCACGGCCCTACCCTTGCTCTCCTCACGGAGACGAACGGCGACGACGGAGAAGTCGTCGCCCTCACCGCCCGTTACCCAAACAGGGCGGTCACCAACGCCTCGGGCAGAGGCACTGGTGTCGGCCTGGTGAAGCCCTTGGGCTCCACCCTCAAGGCAGACACTCTCTTCGCCGACAGGCTTGGCCGCACATTGTTGGTCCGTGTGAACGAGCCAAACTACACCATTACGATCCTGTTGGTGTACGCGCCTGCCTCGAATGCTGGCAGGTTGGACTTTGTCACCACCCTGCAGAACTCTCAAGCGATCTTTGACAACGACATCGACGTGATCGCAGGCGACTTCAACACGTGCGCAACTGATCGTGACGACTTCACATTGTTCATCAACGAGCTGGCAGCCCTCAACGATCTTGTTGACACCGGCGCCCATGATAACATCCCCACCCACAAGTCGTTGTCGAGCGGTACGGAGAAACGCCTCGACCGACTGTACGTCCGGTCCACCCTGGTGGGCCCTCACCGCGCCAAGGTAGATGTATCCCATGCGCACACCAAGTCAGATCATCACCCCGTACTGATAACAGTATACCCAAAACAGATCACCCCAACAGGACACAGATGGATACTGAGGAAGGAAACGCTTGCGWCTCCTGCCGCGATGGACTTGGTCCACGGCACTCTCAGTCGCATCACACCCTCTGGTCTGTCCACTTGGCTCAGCATCAAAGAGGCGCTCATCTCGCGGCTCAAGGCGGAGCAGGCTCGCAACGCCGGCGAGCGAAGGAGGATCATAGTGGAACTCAAACGCTACCTCGCTCGCCCGCCACCAGGGGCCACACCACACCGGCTTGATCAGTCCAGGCTAGCCGACCTCCTCGAGTCTGCAAAGGTCGAGAAGGAGGCACAACGAAGGGACGCTGAGCTTGGCATGGAAATGCCAAGCAAGTACCTCACTCGCATCGCCAAGGGTAGGAAGACCGTTGATCTGATCACCGAGATCTACGGCGAGGATGGCGCCGCCACCTCTGACCCTCCCGAGATACGCAAGGCATTCCACTCGTTCTACTCCAAGCTCTACACCAAGGGCGCCGACGACGCCGATGAGCATGAGAGACTACTGTCCCACTGGAGCCCGGACTGCCGGGAGCACCTCCAGCCACTCGAGGAGCCCATCACGGCCGATGAGGTCCTCTCCGCCAAGACAAGCAAGGTGACCCTCTCTCCCCGACGCTCTTTGTGCTGGTCATTGAGGCACTGGCAGCAGCAATCAACGCCGACCAATCCATCGTGGGCCTGCCTGTGTCACCGCCCCTCGACACATTAGTCGACGGCAAGAAAGTCTCGACCGTCCGCAAGAAGGTCAAGCTTCTCCAGTTTGCCGACGACACTGCAGCGCTCACCAGGTCACTCGAGGAACTCTTGAGAGTGATTGAATGGTTCAAGGTCTTCTGCAAAGCCACCTCGTCAGCCATCAATGTCGACAAGTCTGTCCACATTGTCCTGGGCGATGCACCAACGTCTGAACTCCCCTACCCAGTGGCCACCGAACCTGAAAGGTACTTGGGCGTCAACTTCACCAAGCAGGGCATCTACTCCAAGTTCAAGACTCTCATCAGCTCCCTCCGCGGCAGACTCTCGCTCTTCAAGTCTGAAAGCACCACACTGCGGTCTAAGGTTGCAGCTATCAAGTCTTACGCCCTCCCCCCTCTGATGTACCACTTCTATCTGGACTCACCGACCAAGTGGCAGATCAAGAAGATCGATAACCTCACCAAATGGTTCATCTCAGCCCCCAAGGCCACCGCCTACGGCTCCAGCTTCATCAACACGATGGCACTGGACCGCGCCAGCTTCCATTGGGATGAAGGTGGCCTCAACCTCTGGGACATTGGGCTCAGATCAATTGCCTACAAGGTTTGGGTGTTCAATCGTTTCCTCAACACCCCAGCCCACCTCACCCATGGCTACCTGGACTCGTGGAGAACTCAACACCGCAACGCCAGGAAGTGCCTGGGCGGCAAGTTCACTGGTCTCTTCCTCAAGTTCCACACACCTTGGATGGAGTTCCGCTCTGCCCACCTCTCCAGCCATAGCGACAAGGTACCACTCTTGGACAATAATGGTATCACCCTCAGTCTGAAAGACATCTATGCCATCCTCTGGAAGGCAAAGTATGGCTCAATCAGACTGACCGAGGGTCAATGGCAGCTCAGTGTCTTCCACGGCCTCAAGCTCCCAGACATCTTCAAGGTCATCAGCACCCTGAGAGGACCTTCTTCACGCAACGCCCTCTTCAGGTTCTTCTCCCATACTCTCCCGATCAATCATATGAGAGCAGACGCTGACTGCACTCTCTGTGGCAACTCCTGCACRGACCAACCCTACAATCACTTCTTCTTTGACTGCAGCAAAGTGGCGACCCAAGAAGCCATGCGCCCAGCCTTAGACTTGGTGAAGCAACGCTCTGGTATCAACGTCAGAGAATGGAACATCAAAGCACTGGACATCTCCACGAAGTCTCGTCGCCCCAACCTTCCATTCATCCACCTCATGGCAATCATTGTCAACTACCTCTGGCACTACATCGCCAACCACCTCTTTGGCAACAAGGAGGCCCCGTTGGCCAAGCTCA